>NW_018165220.1:147389-149561 GCF_001263595.1 Phalaenopsis equestris
GTGATCATAACTATTGTGAGAAGTCATTTTAGAAATGCAATAATGGAAAAATTTTTAAATAAATATCATATTAACCATTAAATTGCTACTGCTTATCATCCTCAGACAAGTGGTTTGGTTGAATTATCCAATCATGAAATTAAAAGAAATTTGGAAAAAATTATGAATAAAAAAAATGGATTGGTCACTCAAACTTGATTATACTTTTTGGGCTTATAGGGCTGCGTATAGAACTCTTATAGGAATGTCCCAATATAGGCTAATATTTGGGAAAGCTTGTCACTTACCAGTTGAACTTGAGCATAAAGCATGTTGGGCTATTAAAGAGTTCAATTATAATTTAAAAGATGTTGGTGAGAAAAGATTGTTACAATTAAATGAGCTTGAAGAAATAAGAAATGAATCTTGTGAGAGTGTTAAGATTTATAAAGGAAAGATAAAAATGTGGCATGATCAAAAGATTCTTACTAAAAATTTTCATCTAGGGCAACAGGTTTTGTTATATTATGCAAGCTTAATATTATTTCCAAGCAAACTTAAGTCTAGGTGGATGGGCCCATTTGTTGTGATAAAAGTTTATCCTTATGGAGCTGTGGATATTAAAGATCCTAATTCTGAGAAAATTTTTAAAATAAATGGACATAGACTGAAACCTTATTATATAAGGGATCAACATAAATATAATGATGGAATGATTTTGGGTCAACCAGAACGAGCACTGGTTACGTCGGGCTGATGACGTAAAACCAAGAGCTTTGTGGGAGGCAACCCATAGTTATCTGTCTATTTTTGCTTTGATTGTAGCTTTGAGTCTGATTAAGAAAATTGGGGCAGTATTTTTGAGTTTATTATGTGCTAGTAATGATTTTTAGACTTTATTTAGTGACCTTGACATTTTAGAATGAGAATTTGGACGTTAAGTTGACTGGTATAAAAATGTGCACTGGTCCATAAATAAAAATGTACTGGTATAAAAATGTGCACTGGTCCATAAGCGCCAGATCCGGCACTTAAGCGCGACAATTTGATCACATGTGCAAATTTTGATTTTTAGAAGGCGTAACAGCTATTTAGTTGGAATAAATGTGTCTTGGCATTTTCTAGTCGTGCCTAGAAGTTATGAGGGGGAATTATGCCTATAAATAGAAGGGGTTTATGAAGGAATTTCACCCTGGATTATTTTTAGCCTAAAAATTCTAAGAAAGAGAGAGATTTAGAGAAAATTTCTTCATGGGAAATGGATTTGAAGGAAGAAGCCATGAGAACGATGTTCATTAGTCAATGTGCATAATAGATGTATAACAGTTTATTAGGCATTAGTATTGAAGGGATATCGGAGAAGATCAACCAGATGGAGAACACTATATTTGTCATGTTCATCTAGAACATATTGGGTAGCAAAACTTCATGCAATTCAGCCATACCAGTTATGTAGAGGAAGCATGTAGTGGAAGTGTATAAGGCGATGTTTCTTAAGCAAAAGTGGATCAAAGATGATAGTATTAGAGCTCGTCACCGCCGTCTGTTTTATCAACTCTATATTCTTGGAGAGACTACTGAGAAACATGAATTTGTTCCTTCTAGAGTGGCATTAAGTTAAGTGTTAGGAACTATGTGTTTGGACTCATGTTTTTAAGTGTGTTAGTGTTTATGTCTTGTGTTTAGTGTTTGTGTCACTTCTGTGTTTAATTGTAAATGAGTGTTAAGTATTTTGTACTTAGGAAAATTTTCTCATCCAAGACTATTTGGAGAAAGAACTAAGTGTTAACTGTGAATTTTTGGTTAAAAGTGAATTTTTGGTCCGAAAATGCCATTTTTAACGCCTCTTATCGTCTTCCCCAGCTCGAGTTCGCAATTTTGAGGGCTAGGGCAAGTGAAATTTGGAGATTTCTTGGTGGAATCAAGTGAGATTTGCTAAATCCAAGTTTCTTGAGGTAAGAGCTTTACTTTTATACAAAAATTTTAGAATTTCACCATATATTTTAAGCACATTTGGAAGATTTTAAAAATTTACTATTCATGGTGAAAAGTGGAGAAAAATCTATGGAAATTGCTTGGGAAGTTTAGTTAGTGATTTTGGAAGTTTAGTTTAGTGATTTAAACTTAATTTTTAAAGTTATTTTTGGAATTTATCAAATTTTTAGAATGACACCAAGAATGAAAAGGAGCAAA
>NW_018165220.1:149589-149903 GCF_001263595.1 Phalaenopsis equestris
TGAAAGCTCAAGTTGGGTAGAGTGATTTCTACAATCGCAAAAATTGATTCAGGAGTGATGTTTTAAAAGTCCAGGTGGAGAAGTGGAAGACCTAATAGTTCGCCGACAGTAGGAACAGTTCTGTTGTTTCTTTGTTGTCGCTGTAATTTCTGTTGTAAGGGAGTTTTATGGAAATCTCCCAGAGGTTGAGGACGATCGAGTTATGGTTTGAGGGAAGTTGGTGCCTTTTACTCCAGAGATAATCAACTTGTTTTACCATTTAACACTAGAGACTTTGTATTTTTATGCAAATTATAGTCCTATGGAAGCAGAAT
>NW_018165221.1:0-26389 GCF_001263595.1 Phalaenopsis equestris
CAAACCCCACACCAAAAATAGTGCCGACAGTGGATTTAGTCATATGGTCAAAATTGGGACTTTTTTATTTGGGTGAAATTGGGCTTGCAATTGGGTCAAATTGAGCTTAAATTTTGTTTAGATTGGAATTACGGATACCAAATTTTGGTTTGGAAGGGATACCAAAATTTGGTTTGGAATTGAAATTAGGCAAGATTGAGGCTAATTTGGGGAAATTTGGGCCTTTAAAGGCAAATTGGAGATTTTGGTCAAATTGGGTCAATGTGATGGTCAAAGATTAAAATTGGGAATATTTGGGATGATTTTAGAATTTTTGGGAATTTTTGGAATTTTGGGAATTTTTAGGTCATGAGGGGCATTTTAGGTCATGAGGGGCATTTTGGGTCATGAGGGGCATTTTGGTAATTTTTGGCAATTTTGGGGGTATTTTGGGAATTTGGCTATTTTGGTGAATTTTGGTTAATGGTGAGTGGTTTGAGATGATTTTGGGGCAAATTTGGGTATTTTGGGTAATTTTTAGAATTTTGGCAAAAATTAGGGTTGTAGGGCATTTTGATAATTTGGTAATTTTGGGCTAGAATGGGCAAGTAAGTCATGAAGCCATGCCAAACCAATAGGAGTCATATAAAGATTCATTTTGGATGCTCAATATGCTAGTTCTAACCCTCTTAGCCAAAGACTAGGGCTATTGGTTCATTCATATGAGCTTTCTAAAAGGAATCATGGCTGATAGAAGTTTTGTAAGCAGTCATATAAGCCCATAATGAGGATTCAAGTCTAGTAGATCAATCTCTTCTATTAGGATTTACAGTTTTTTCAATATTCTTTTAATTTCTCAATTCGATACTTTTGTCAAACCACTCGTTTGAGAGTGATAAGCTGTGGCAATTTGATGTTTGATTCCATATTTTTGAGTTTATGTTTCAATTATTATATTCCTAAAATGACTTACCCCATTTGAAATGATTACTCCCAGCATTCCAAATATTGTAAAAATATTTTCCCTTAAAATTTTTGCAACAATTTTAGCATCACATTGAGGTAAAGCAACCGCTTCAATCTATTTTGAAACATAATCCACAACTATTATGATGATATAAGTGGTCTCATAAAATCTAAACCCCAAACATAAAAAATTTCTACTTCAAGCGTAAATTTTAGGAGCATTTCATTTCTTCTCGAAATACACTTCAAGTGTAAATTTTAGGAGCATTTCATTTCTTCTCGAAATATTGCCTACACTTTAACATTTATCACATGTTTTTATTAAATAATTAATATCTCTAAATAGTGTAAACCAATAATATCCAGATTGCAAAATTTTAAATGTAGTTTTATCAACCCTAAAATGTCCCCTAAAGTCAGACTGATGATATTTTTGTATAATTTCTTGGGTTTCTTCAATTGGTACACTTCTTCGAATTATTAAGTCCTTACATTGTTTATATAAATAAGGGTCATCCCAAAAATAATATTTAGAATCATGAATGAACTTTTTAGTTTGATAGCTATCTAGTTCGTAAGGTAAAATGTTAATAACTAAATAGTTAACTATATCGGCATACCACGAAATTTGTCATTCATTCATTCCATATAATTGTTTATCAGTAAAATTTTCATTAATTCCATCATTAAGATTATCATTTTCCTTTTCAAGCCTTGTTAAATGATCAGCTATTTGATTATCAATACATTTCCTATCCACTACTAAAAAATCAAACTCTTGCATTAGAAGGACCAATCTAATTAATCATGGGCTTACATCCTTCTTCATCATTAAATACTTTGTAGAAAAATGATCAGTATGCACAATACATTTGGTTCCAATAAGAGAAAGTCTGAATTTATCGGAAGCATATACTATAGCTAATAATTTTGTTTAGTAGTAGTGTAATTAATTTGAGCTTCATTAAGGGTTTTACTAGCATTGTATATTACTTTAAAAATTTTATCATATCTCTATCCTAAAATACTCTAATAGCATCATTACTAGCATCACACATTAATTCAAAAGGTTTTGTCCAATCATGTGAAACAATAATAAGTGTCATGATTAATTTTTCTTTTAATAAATTAAAAGTATTAAGGCATTTCTCATTAAAATCAAAATTAGCATCTTTTTCCAACAATTGACATAAAGGTTTGGAAATTTTAGAAAATTCTTTTAACGCCTATAGAAACCAACATGTCCCAGAAAATTTCTTATTCCTCTAACATTAGTAGTGGTGGTAATTCAGCAATGACTTGAATTTTTGTTGGATCTACTTCCATGTCTTTCTCAAAAATCTTTTGTCCCAAAACAATTTCTCCTATAACCATAAATTGACATTTCCCTTAATTAATACCAAAGTTTGTTTCTTCATAGTGCTTTAGAACCTTCATTAAATGATCTAACATGAATCGAAAGAAGTTCCAAAAATTAAGAAATCATCCATAAAAACTTCAATTCCTTTCTTAATTAAATCACAGAAAATTAACTTCATATGTCTTTGAAATGTTGCAGGTGCATTACATAATCTAAATGACATTTTTCTTAAAGAAAATGTTCCATAAGGACTATTAAATGTTGTTTTCTCTTGATTCTTAGGAGCAATAGATATTTGGTGGTATCCAGAATATCCATTCAAAAAGCAAAAATAATGGTCTCCTTTTAGTTTATCCAACATTTGGTCCAGAAAATATAAAGGAAAATGGTCTTTTCTAGTGGCGTAATTTGATCTAGAAAATGTAGAGGAAAATGATCTTTCCTGATGGCGGCATTTAATTTTCTATAATCAATACGGATTTGCTATCTATTGACTTATCTTATAAGAATTCATTCGTTATTTTCATTTGCAACAACAGTCACTCCTCCCTTCTTAGGAACATAATGAATAGAACTAACCCGTGAACTATCTGAAATTGGATAAATAATTCCAGCATCCAACCACTTTAAATTTTTTTTCTTAACAACCTCTTTCATTATAAGATTTAATCTTCTTTAAGAATCAATTCTAGGCTTATAATTACCTTCTATTAAAATCTTGTGTGTACAGATTGAAGGACTGATTCCTTTAATATCAGCTAATGTCCATCCAAAAGCTTTCTTATGATTTTGTAATGTCTCTATTAATTTTTCTTCTTATTCATCAGTTAAATCTAAGGATAAAATAACATGTAATGTAGATAAGTTCCCCAAAAATGCATACTTTAAGTGAGTAGGTAGAACCTTCATCTCAAGTTCATGAGGTTTTTCAATAGAAGGTATCAAAAACTTATTTTCAGTAATATCTAAAATTTCAAATTTTTCCTTAACATAATTTAACTATTTTCAGTATCTAAAATTTCAAATTTTTCCTTAACATAATTTAACTCCTCGGTGTTTTTTCTCTTTTGATTCATTTTAAAAATCTTTTTCAGTTTCTAATTCTTTTTGTACCAAAGTTACTTCATCTTTTTGATATGATATAACTTCACATCTTTCTTGAGAATGATTAACAATCATATACTCAATTATATCCATTTTGTAACATTTACTATTTTTTCCTTTATCAGGATACTTCATTGATTTAAGCACATTAAAAATTACTTCCTCATCATTTGCTCTCATGGTTAATTATTCTTTTTGCACATCTATCATTGCACGTCTAGTAGCTAAGAAAGGTCTCCCTAAGGTCTCCCTAAAATAATAGGAAAAAATAATAGGAATTTCTTTATCTTCTTCCATATCCAATACAATGAAATCAATAGGGATTATAAATTTATCCACTTCAACCAACACATCTTTTATAACCCCTTTAGGATAAGTGATAGATCGATCAGCTAACTATAAGGTTACAACAGTGGGAGAAATATCTCATATACCTAGTCTTCTAAATATAGATAATGACATAAGATTAATGCATGCTCCCAAATCACATAAAGCTTTTCCACAAAATTTTTCTCCAATTGCACAAGGTGTGATGAAACTGCTAGGATCTTTGAGTTTTTTAGGAAGTTTTTCTGAATTATTGCACTGCTCTCTTCACTAAGTGCAACAGTCTCATAATCATCAAACTTATTTTTTTTAAAAAAATTTCTTTCATAAATTTTGCATAACTTGACATTTGTTCCAGAGCTTCTACAAAAGGTATATTAATTGTAAGCTTTTTAAATATCTCAAAAAATCTTGAAAATGGTTGATTAATTTTTTGCTGTCTAGCTGTCTAAGTCTTTGAGGAAAATGAGGTGGTGGTCTTTGCTGTCTAAGTCTTTGAGGAAAACGAGGTAGTGGTCTTTCTACATCCTTCTTAGTTGGAGAAACATATTTTTCCACTTCCTTAGGAATACTTTCTTTAGGTTTTTTAGTTTCTTTATCTTCTCTCTCAACTTCGATTTCTTTTCGAACACCAACACTCAATTCCTTCTCACTTCTTAGTTGGACAGCTTTAACTTGCTCTTGCTCTTTACTTCTATCTTTAGGATTGATCTCAACATTAATAGGAAGTGTTCCCTGAGGCCTATTGCTAAGTATGTTAGCAATTTATCTCAGTTGATTCTTACGTTTCTTATAGCAGCACTCTGACTCTGTAATTAATTACCCATTTGTAACACCACTTCTTCTAAAGACAACTCCTTCTCCATAACTTGTCGATTATTGTTAAATCCAAGAGGATAAGTAGGTCTAAAGTTAGAATTACCCTAATTCTTCTAGTTTCCCAATGGGTTTACTTGATTGTTCCCCCATTGCTGACTTCCACCACTAGAATTGTTATTCCGGTTAAAGTTTAGATGGTTTTTCCAACCTATGTTATAATAATTGGAATATGGGTTATTGGGTCTATTAATAGCATCTATAGTTTCTAATGAAGTTTGAGAATCAAGCATTTGTGATAATGAATTTTCTTCAATCAATTAAGGTGTTTGAGAAAAATTCATTTCAATTTGGTCTATTTTCCTAGATAATGCAGCAACTTGTGAAGCAACCATTGAAATAGCATCATTATCATGAATATTGGCTACTTTCTTAGGATTTACCCTTTCAGAAGGTCATTGAAAATTATTTATGGTCATTTTTTCAATTAAAGCATATGTTTCATCTAATGGTTTACACATTAACTAACCACCAGCAGTAGTATCTATGATTGATCTAAGGGATCCAGCTAACCAATTATAAAAAGTTTGAACAATTAACCAGTCTGATAAAGCATGTTGTAGACACTTTCTAAGGAGTTCTTGAAATCTTTCCCAAGCTTCATAAATTGATTCCCCTTCATACTAAGTAAAAGAAGTAAGATCATTTCTAAGTTTACTATTTTTTAAGGTGGAAAATACTTATCCAAGAATTTTTGTGTCAAATCTCCCCAAGTTCTAATAGATCCATGTGCTAATGAATTTAACCACATCTTAGCTTTATCCCTTAATGAAAAAAGAAAAAGTCTAAGTTAGACGACATCATTTGATACACCATCATAATTAAATGTAGCACATAGTTCTAAAAAACTTGCAAGATGTAAATTTGGATCCTTATTTGGTGTTCCCCAAACTGATTGTTTTGTACCATTTGTATTACTGCATGTTTAAGTTCAAATAAGTTAGCCGCAACAGTAGGTGTTTGAATACATAATTGAATTTCATATGTCATAGGGTTTGCATAAACCTTTAAAGTTTTATATAAATTATGATGTTCATTTTTATCATTTTGAATTTCAATATTATATTGTGAAGTATTCGCCATATCTTGAAAATTATGAAATCTTCCTTGTTTTCAAATATTTCTTATAGTACGTTCTAATTCAAAACTGTAAGGCACTAAAATTTCATATCATGAACTACACATACAAATAATAAACTTTCAGAAAATAAAATAACATAAAAAAATAAAATAGAATTTTTCGGGTTTTTTAATTTTCAGTTTTTATATTTTTTGGATTTTTATAATTTTCAGATTATACTTGTTACCTATTCCCGACAACGGCGCCAAAAACTTGACCCGACCCACAATTATGCAGATGTTTATCTTCCCAAATATGGCCAAATCTTAAATCAATTTATATGGCCCAATTATATTCAGCGGCTAGTGTGAATAAATGAAATAATATGAAAAATAAATAATAAAGCTTCACACTATAGGTACTATGCAAGTGTACGTATTGTTCCAAGTATTATAGGATTTTCTTTAAAAATCTCAGTATCGATCCCACGAGGATGGTTTGACTCTTTTAATTTGGCTTGTAAAAACTCAAGCAAATTCTATTTAAATTGCAGATTAAATAAAAATGAATTGATAGCAACGATTAAGACTAAATTAATGCAGATAAAAACAACTAAGATTAACAGCTTAATAAAAGTAATTCTAATGAGTTTGAATAAAATGTAAAGATCTTTCCCCTTGCAATGAGATATTAATCTATGCAGAATTTGAATGACTAAAAATATGATGATATATTGTGACAAATAGAAGCATTCCTATTATTTACCCCCTCCCAGTGCTAGCAAAGAACATTGGCTAATTTAGAGTTTTTCACAAGCTTGTGTAGTAGTGTTGAGTAAATTATGGTCTCTCACTTCCAAATTACCCACTGTGCCCTCTCTATAGGACCTACTTGGGACCCTTAGGATCCAAACTCTAAACTGAATTGGAAAAAGAATCTAGTCTGTCACCCTAGAAACATCAATTCTACGCCCATCAAAATTTATCTCCCTATCTATTTGCACTCCCCATATGTGATAGCAATGTATCTGCCCAGAATGAAGTGTGAAACTCACTAATTGAGTGAAATCATAGCCCTCCAGGTCTTTATGTTTCTCAATAGATTTTAACCTCACAAGTGGCCAATTTGTTAATTCAATGAAGAATCAGTGAAAATGTCATCACAATTTTTAAAGGTAAAAAGAAATCCTTAAATCATTCTCATCGCACAAGATTAATTCTCAAAAGCAAGGAGAAAGAAAGGGAACTACTCAGAATTCATGGACAATAAAACAAAAACACCAATTTTTTTATTGAAATCCAATTCTTAGAAACAAAAAAATTAAACACAAATATAAAGTGCCTTATGTTTTCTCCCTAATAAAAATTCAGGAGTCTCTTTGAAGAAATCTTCAAACTCTTACTCTTACAACACAAAACACACTTAAACACAAAAGTGGGACATTCAAAAGCCTTCAAATGCTACCAAAAAGTCCACTTTTTGTTAAATTTTCATCCATATTAATAGATCTCTGAAAATAACCAAGGCTTACTTCAAACACCCCTTCAAAATTCGGTCAAATTTAATGAATCTTCTATAAGGGAAGTTACTGGTGTTGTAGGGCGCTATAACACCTATTACACCCATCTCTAGTATTATAGCACGAGGGAGCGACACTATGGAGTCATACAAATTACACCATTTTTGCTCATTTTTCCCTCATTTTATCATACAAATTACACTATTTTTGCTCATTTTTCCCTCATTTTCTCCAAGTTTCTTTTCCATGTACCTGAAATAAAAAACATACAATTTTTTTTTTCTTTAAAGTGTAATATCACTAAAAATATATAGAAAATGATCATAAAATATGCACTAAAAATAGGTAATTTTAAGGTAGATCAATACCACATTTTAATCTTTAAACATTTAATTCTTACACTATTTATGATCTCATTGCAAGGGGAAAGAAATTTTGATTATATAAGAAATTTCCAAAATTTATCCAGTCTCCTTAGATTTGGTTTTTAGTTAATTTAGTTAACTTTTATTTTATAGTAAATTAATAAATTTAGGAAAACCAAACTTTTCAAAAATTCCAAACTAAAACCTGATAGTATTAGACTAGAATTAGACTAAGGAATTTCTTACATCACTTCTCTGTGGTATCGATATTAAGACCTTTAAAGAAAGCACAATATTACTTGAAATGATATATATACTTATAGTACCCCTAGCGTGTAAACTATTTTCTAAATTTTATAACATTTTGATTTTACAGACTAGCTACTAAATATAAATTTGCGTCAAGTTTTCAGTCATCTTTTGGAAACTAAATTACTGTTTAATTGCGGGTCAGGTCATTTAGGATCAAGTCTTTATAGACCCTTTCTAGTGTTGTCTCTAGCTGGTACTTAAGATATGATTAAATCCTTCATTAGCCTTTGACAAGACGAAGAACAATATACGTAAGTAAGTAAATGTGTCGCTCAAATAGAATAGATATTAAATTGGATATCTTTCTATGTGTCACTCAAATAGAATAGATATTAAATTGGATATCTTTCTTACATGGATCTAGAAGAAAGTATAGTGAGATTGATAAATAGTAATGTTAATCACCCTAGTTTTTATTTAATAAATTATGCCGAGTTGAGCAGGGTTTTGTTCAAACTTGTTCTTATTTATAAAATTTGATCACAAACTAAGCTTGAGCTTGTTTATAAAATTTGACCTTGAGCCAAGCTCTAGCTCAAATCGAGCAGTTGTGTTGATGTTCAAGTTTTGTTCATTTGTCTTTTTGACTCTTTTAATTTGGTTTATGTTTGTTTCAAATGATGATAATCAAGTTATTATTGAGCGGATTAACAATTAGTATTATCAAGCTACTTAATTTCTATCCAAAATTTCATTATTGAGTATATTAAAATTATTGTCATCGTGCTATTGTTTTATAATTAAACGAGATTTATTAATAAATGACTAGTATGATTGAACTATTTATTTTCTAATCAAAGAAGCTATATTAAGCATTTAAATAAATTATTTGTTGAACTCATAAAAAAAATTAAACATTTAAATGAACCAACTACTAAATGAATAGTTAAAATAAAAATATAAATGCACAAAATAAATTGACAACTAAACAAATAATTATGTATCTTATTTTATAAGCTATGAATTAAATTTTAATTTAATTTGATATAAATGAATTCTAAATTGAGCTTTAACCGAGTTTACTTTTTTCAACTGATCTTATTCATAAGTATTAAATTTATCTTTTTTTGTGAATTTTAAACAAAACTATTCATCAAGCTTCATTGAGAACTTATTTGTAAGTTTCAAATGATATTATTTTGTGACTATAGATGAATAGAACAATAAATTGTTTAAATTTATTCATTTAACAACCGAACATTTATAAAAAAATATTCAATCTTATTCATTTTTTAATTAATTTAGGCCCTGTTTGGGGCAGCTTTTTACCCGTGGTATGGTTGCAAGCCGTTGTTGGTGGCGTTTGGTAGATGTAGTGTGGAAGCAGCTTCATATAATTTATATGAAATGTGGGTCGCGGGTTCGACCTAGTGACCCGCATTTCTTCGTGATTCTTTATCCCCCCCCTCATCTCGCACACTGCTCACTCGACCCCGCTACCCCTTCATCACCTCTCTCGTGATTGCTGCACTAACTTTCTTCTCTCGATCCCCTTGGATCCATGGCTCCGATAGGTGGGGCTCAGTTTCATTTGGATCTATTAGTTCCATTGGCTTTTGCGGTGAGCTTGTCATTCTTTTTCTCCCTCTCCCCTCTATTCTTCGCCTTGGTTTAGATCATTGCCTATCTGCCCTCTGTGCATCAGTCCCTCTCTCTCCCCTTAATTCCAGTACTCTCTACCTTATCTATGCAAGCATTTTGATTTTGCAAATATTTATGAGCCATGGTTTTCCTGGGTTCTCTGTTCTCCTATCGTTGGATGGTTTTTGATTGATGATAAATTTTGGGATTTTTTTGGTTTCTCTATGATATACTCGGTTGATGATTTGTGTTCTTGATGCTACATTTGGTTGATGAAGTGATTTTTCTTTGCTCTATTCAATTGATGGATTTGGTTTTTCTTTGCTCTATTCAGTTGATGTCCAAAATTTGGTGGTGTTGGCGATTGTATGTGGAATTTAAAGGTGTTGGATGGTTGTGTGGTGTGGTGGTAATTGGAAATGCAAATTGAAGAGTTGTGTGGTGATAATTGGAAATGCAAATTAGTAAATGGATGGTTGTGTGGTGTGGTGTGGTGGTGGTTTTTCTTTGCTCTATTTGGTATGCTCAAAGTTGGGTGGCGGTGGTAATTGAAAATGCAAATGTAATGCAGATGTGATGGTGTAGGTGAGTTGTGTGGTATAGAGGTGGTGGTTTGTGGATGTATTGTTGTGGTGTGGAGGTGGTGGTGTAGGAGAGTAGGGTGTAGAGGTGGTGGTGTATGAGAGTAGTGTGGTGTGGAGGTGGTGGTGTAAGGTGGTTGTGTGATGAGGAGGTGGTGGTGTGTGGATGTGTTGGGTTGTTATGTGGTGTGGAGGTGTCGAGTGGATGTGTTTGGCATGTTGTGTGGAGGTGGTGGTGTGTTGTGTTGGGTGTGTTGTGTGGTGTGGATGTGTTGGGTGTTAGTGTGGTGGTGTTAGATGGTTGTGTGGTGTGGAGGTAGTGGAGTGTGGATGTGATGATGTGGTGTGAAGGTGGTGGTGTGGGAGAGTTATGTGGTGTTGAGGTGGAGGTGGTGGTGTAAGGTGGTTGTGTGATGAGGAGGTGGTGGTGTATGGATGTGTTGGGTGGTTGTGCTGTTTGGAGATGTCAAGTGGATGTGTTGGGTATGTTGTGTGGAGGTAGTGGTGTGTGGATGTGTTGGGTTTGTTGAGTTCGATGTTGGTGTGGTGGTGTCGGGTGGTTGTGTGGTGTTGGGGTGGGGGGGTGTGGGTTGGGGAGTGGATGTGTTTGTGTCTTGATGTGACTGTGCGTGGAGGTGTTGGTGTGAAGGTCGTGGTGATGATATTGCCACTTTCTGATTTTTTTTTATATGTGATGTTGTGGCTTTCTTATGTATGCTAATTACGGTGTCTTGATGTGACTGTGCGTGGAGGTGTCGGTGTGAAGGTCGTGGTGATGATATTGCCACTTTATGATTTTTTTTTATATGTGATGTTGTGGCTTTCTTATGTATGCTAATTACTTTTCCTCATGCTAGTAATATAATGGTTAAGATAAAAGAGGTCGGTTCATCTGCAATGTGGGATAAAGAGAGAAAATTAATTTTGCGACCGTTTCCTCAAGGAGCTCGATCTGGGAAATAGGCCGCCAACAGTAGGATGTAGTTAAAAAATAAGTGGGATCAGCTCAAGTAGGATCGGAAAATCTGAAATGAATTGAAGTGGGGATCAACAGGCCTGAGATGGGATCCAATGAAGCATTTATGAAATGTCCCCCATTTTGGTCAATTTGTAATTTATTTTAAATTGAACTATATTTTATATGATTTGCAGGTGGTGCCTGATGTGAAAAATTTTAAATACATTGGAATTGATCCTCAATTTAAGGAGAAGTTAGATCGTGTGTTTGGGCGTCATGGCAACGGGCAACATTACTTATGCGCCCAATGAGATGGTGTTGTATTAATTGTCTTTTTTTCTTAATTTTAGTAACCACGATACTCACTTTTAATTGAGATTTATATCTTTTTTTTTTGTAATGTTATGCATTGGATTTTTACTTCTAAAGTATAAACTATATTGGTATGATAGTTCTGTCGCAAAAAATATTGTTAAATAGAGAAAGAATTGTCATTTGTCTAGAATCAACTGCAACACAATTGTTTTCAAACTATAAAAAATAAACAGATAACTAGCTTATCTGCGACAGCTTTTGTGCAACAGCTTACTACCGATGCTGCTCCGTGACAGCTTTTAAATAAGCTACAACTGTACCAAACATATCCTAAAGGTCTGCTTGAGGCAATTGCAGCTTAATAATAAGTTGTTGCATAAAAGCTGCGACAGGAAGCTCCTGCACAAAAGCTGTTGCAGATAAGCTGGTTCTCTATTTGTTATTTGCAGTTTTGAAATAGCTGTGTTGCAACTGTTTGCAACTGTTACTAAATAAATAACATTTTTGTCTTTGTATTATAGTGTTTTTTATGACATAACTATTCATACTAACACATTCTATACTCGAAAGAAAACATCCAGTTTGAACATTACAAAATAAACGCAAATACCCTGCAAAACTGTGAGTAATACGACAATCAAAATAAAAAAGGACTATTAAAATAACAATTAATAATATGATAATATTGTTTTAAAAGTTTACTTAGTTTATGTCAAAAGAAAATTTGTCCTTCAAGGAAACTCGCAACACCCGATCAATATCGACAGCCGTTTCCTCCAAGCCATCTTCCCATCTAAAGAAGTTATAGCATTCTATTTTCCTTTTGAATACCTGTAAAGCTGTCTCCTAGAGCTATGTGGTCATCGCGAAGTAAGCAGGAAACATTGCAGTTCACAGTAACAGTACAATACTCTGGAGGCACCGGAAGTCCTCAAGCTCATCTTTTTCTGAAGGTTTATAACAACAAAGCACAAATTCTTGGATGCATCATTAGCAAAAAAAATATATTATAAGTAATAAATGTAAGTTTATGAAAGTGTAAGTTCTCAAAGAACACATTTTATAAACCAAAAAATATGTCACTACAAGAAGACAACATACCTTTTAAAAAAAGATTCTTAGTTGTCTTTAAACAACGTACTACTGAACTCATATGCATCACATAAGTATATCAGCGAAAAAAAGCCATCCAAAAGAACCACAAAAGTCATAGCACTGAAAAAAGAGAGGAACTTGGTTGCTTTCATGGTGATTTCACATGTGAAAAGAACCAATAGCAACATATGAGCCATCAATAAGAATCCTTAAGGTAGAATGTCTTATCATTGACCTTCAAAAAATCAAAAATAAAATATGCAATAAATATTTATATTACATATAACGTCTGCGATTGCTTCATCGACCGCCCAAATGGGGTAGAATATATGCAAAATTAAGAGAAATAAAATTGAGATTCAAAATATAAATGATTGGATAAAACATTGATACAACAAATACAACAAATAATAAAATGTACGATAAAAAATAAATATCCAAAGCAGAGTTGATAGTGTCCCAATAAATTCTAAACAAATATAAATTGTCCAACTAGAAAAATAGGAATTCAAGCACCCCTGTTATCATTAAAATAACATAAATAATGGGCCATACGATCAGGGGCCATTGTCATAAAAAACTTTCTTCGGGTTGGCTCTTCAAGCAACTTCATAGAGAACAAATATTGGCATGCCTTGTAAATCTCTAGAGTTTCCTCTAAAATTCACATAACTTGTTGAATGGAAGTTGCTTGTGATGTACTGGGATAATTGGTGCATGATGCAACTAACTGTGAAATTTGGTTTTTAATGAAAACAACACCTTTTTTTTTTCTTTTCTCAACCGTCGATCACTTTAATCAACTCGTAGATTCAACTTCATTTAGATTGGGACTAAGGCCTTCATTGGATTTCATTGTTTGTTCGGCTTCCAAGAGATCCATCATGCCACTAAACCCTTACTCACTAGAAGTCCATGCATGATTGTCCGTTGTCACGACTCCACCAAACATACAATCCAAACTTATCTTCCAACTTAGGCTCGATGTCATTGAATTTATTTTTTTTCATGGTTAGCACCACCTATAAAGTAATGAGAGATGGATAGGTTGATGTTTCTGATAAAATAAAAAATTGATTGAAGGAGTATATGTTTCATAAATTCTTACCTCGAGTCTTTTAGCTTACCATTCTTTCGAAGCATCAATTGTTTGTTTTATCGGATCCCAACTTTTAGCTTACCATTCTTTCGAAGCATCAATTATTTGTTTTATCGGATCCCAACCCAAGCATGTGGATCCCCACTTCAATTCTTTCCAAATTTCCAGTCTTTTTTCAAATGGTCTCATTTGTTTTTCAATTACGTCCTATTGTATTCCCTTCGTGTACTTTCCTTGGACTTTTTTATAAAATTTTTCCAGTTATCCTTATTAAAATAAGTTGTTGGGCCATTTCCCAATTCAACGTCTTTGAGGCAGAGGACGCAAAATATTATTTTGATATATTTATCCTACATAGCAGAAGAACCAATTTCTTTGGTCTTAGCCATTATATTACTAGCATGAAAGAACTAATCATCATAAATGTTTGTTATAATAAATATAAAGTGGCATTTAAGATTCTATTACTAAAAAAACTAGCATTGCCAATGAACAAAAAATAAATAACAGCACCACATCACCCTACTAACGCCGCTAACATTACCAAACAAACAACCAACACGACACCACCACCACCACCAATACAACCTCACTAGCACACATCTACCAACACAACACCACCACCACCACTACCACCACCGCAACCAACCACATCCACCAACTCACCACTACCAACACACAATCATGAACACCACACCACCATTATTACCACAACCACCAAAATACTCGCCTACATCACCAACATTACGACACATACAACCAACATAACACCACAGCCACCACCATCAACACACAACACAACAAACATAGAACCAACACACCACAACCATCACCACATCGCCGCAACCACCAAACCACCACACCATTACCATCATACAACTACCATTAACATCACCAACACACAACCACTAACACGACACCATTGAAAAAAAATGAAATTTCTTGAACAAATTTATCGTGTCTGTTTTCATAAAAAAAAATTACGTTCGAAGTCCAGACGCAACTCTTTGTTCGGAGTCCTATAAAATTACACAATTTGTAAATCACGGTCCCACCACTTTAAAAACGAAAAAAATAACATGTAGCGCCTCAAAAATCATCTGACCCTGCTCGAACATGTCTGTTGCATTATGCAGCGTGTTATTGACTTGATTTTTGGGTATTATTCTTTTGTTATTCAAGTATTATTTCACGGTTTTGCGGTATTATTTGAGATTTTTTGCGGTGTTGTTTCGGTATTATTAGGTGTTATTAGTGTGTTATTCCAGTGTTATTAATGGGGAACAAATGTGTTATTGCAACGTTTTTTCTTCGGCGGTGTTATTGCTGCGGTTTAGGCATTAATGTCGTGTTATTGGTGTTGTGAAGCGGCGTTATTCGACAGTAACCTACGTATTATTGGTGAGGAAGTCGTGGTGTTATCAGTTTGGTATTTTTTTAATGTGACTGTGTTATTTGAAGAAAAGAGAGGTATTATTGAGGTGTTATTGATAAAAAAAAAATGAAAAAACAATAATTTGTATTTTTATTAATTGATTTCTTTTTTTTTTCATAATTGCATGTGCTATTTTCATTTTATTAATAATTGTATCTAAAATTGACGGATGATATCTTTTATTAATAAATTTATCAAATCAAATAGATAAGTATAAAAAAATATTTTAATAGGTTATAAATATAAGAAAACATTTATTTGTAACCTATTAAAATATTTTCTTATATTTATTTCCTTATAAGGAAATGAATATTTTAAATATTTTTTTTCTTAAAAGGAAATGAATATTTTAAAATACTTTCTTAAATTTTGAATATTAAAATGAATATATTAAAATATTTCCTTATATTTATTTCCTTATAAGGAAATGAATATTTTAAATATAAGTAAATCAATATTTATTTCGTTGTAAAGAAATGAATATTTTAAAATATTTTCTTATATTTTTAATATTATATTAAAATTTTTCCTTATTTATTTCTTTATATTTATTTCCTTATATTTAAAATGAAATGAATATACTAAATATTTCCCTATATTTAAAATGAAATTAATATATTAAAATATTTCCTTTTACAAAAATGAATATTTTAAATATTCATTTTCTTATAAGGAAATATGTTAATAGGTTACAAACAAATATTTTCTTATTCAGATTTTATGTAAAGCAAGTGGTGTTATTTTGTTGTTATCTGGGTTGTATTGGGGTATTATTGGAGTTGAACCACGACAATATTGTTAATGGTGGTATTATCCGACGTATTATTTTGGTATTATTGACGTAGGACCGTAGGGTGAGTTTATTGGTGTAGGAATCATCGCGGTTCCTCGGTGTTATTGGCAATAAACTGGAAACACAGGTGTTATTGTGGCGGTATTGCATGACGATGTGATGTTATTGGGAGGAATTGCACGAAACAACGGGGTTGGTGTTATTGCGGTAGTAGTTTGGTTGTATTGCAGTGTTATTGAAGTGATACCGCGGTGAGTTATTGTGATTTTGGCGACAATAATATTTCAGTGTTGTTATGGTTGTATTGTGGTGTTATTGCAGAGTTTCGCAGAACTGCGGAGTGGTGCGTTATTGAGGATTTCTGTGGTATTAAAGTGGTGTTAGTGGGTTTGGCCGCGCATTAAACTGATGTTATTTGGGGTTTCCGTGATTGTATTACGGTTTGGAGGTAGTGTTATTGGGGTGTGGTCGTGGAATTGAAGTGGTTTTATTTAGGTGTTATTGGTGGTGTTATTGGCTTGACATTAGCCCAAATCAAATCCAAACCAAACCTAAATCTCTTTCCCACTTCAATTCAACTTAGGACATGTTTGAGGCAGCTGTTGATTATTTATAATCCACTGATAAGCTGATTATTCTGATAATTTGATAATATGCAGATTATCAGAATAAACTGGCTTGTTGTTTGGGGCAGCTTATTCAGAACAGCTTACTAGCAGCTGTTGTTGGATAAATGACCATTCTGCCCCTATTTGATTAAATTGTTTGCAACAGAACTGTATAGGGAAAATAAAAGATAGAACAAAAGTCTCAAACAATTACAGATCAGTTACATAAATTAAAATACACTGCTCAGTACTTCGTTATCTCAATTCTACAACACGATTAAAAGAGCACATAAAACCTTGAACACTACTTAAGATCAAAAGCAAGTCCATCTAATTATTGTAAGCATTTTAAAGAGAAGAACGAGCATGTTCCAAATCTTATAAGTCGGCTCAAACTTAAAAACAATCTATAAAAACAATCTACTTAAAAACAATCTAAAAGCAAATTTCACTTATATTTTTACAATTGAGTTTTGTGCTCCATCTCAACAACTGATTTAAATAATTTCATGCATGAATACCATAGCTAAAAAAACAACAACATTCAGAATCACCAAGAAAAACTGAGATCAACAAAACGATCCCAACAAAAAAGAAAAATGAAAAATCTAAAGGCAGAAGAGCACACTAAAAGAAGAAGAGCACAAAGTACTAAAGTCTTTACCTATTCTCGGCAGATCAACGCAAACCCGGTAGGATCGCCATTAACTTCGCCCATCAACTCAAAAGCAATCGATCTTTCTTGATCCAACCAAGATACAAAGCAAGGAGCTCCAAGCAACACGAAAGTCAACCCGATTATAGGGTTCGCAGTGAAAGAGGAGGAAAAATCGAGAAGAAAAGAGGCGAGAGAATCAAAGAAGGAATCATAACTTCCTCCGGTCCTTGAAATGATAGCGAAATGAAACCCTAACTCGAGGAGGGCGAGGCGAGGGCGAGGCGAGGACGAGATCTGGGAGGGCGAGGCAAGGGCGACGAGAGCAAAGAGGGGCACAGAGGAACTCTTCACCTAACCCGGAAAGCAGACGCAGAACGCAGCCCCTTCCCCGCTTCTCCGTCTATTAACGAAATTTTGGAAGTGTGTCGGAGCGACATGAAATCGCAGCACCGAACACCTTTTTCAAATACCCATGCGGCGTTTTCATACAGTTAATAAGCTGCCCCAAACGGGCCCTTAAAATATTCATTTCCTTATAATGAAATAAATATAAAGAAATGTTTTAATAGGTTACAGATAAATATTTTCTTATATTTATAACCTATTAAAATATTTTCTCATATTTATCTTGATATTTGATTTGATAGATTTATTAATAAAGGATACTAACTGTGAATTTCAAGCAGACGCAGGACGCAGCCCCTTTCCCGCTTCTCCGTCTATTAACGAAATTTTGGAAGTGTGTCGGAGCGACATGAAATCGCAGCGCTGAACACCTTTTTCAAACACCCATGCCGCGTTTTCATACAGTTAATAAGCTGCCCCAAACGGGCCCTTAAAATATTCATTTCCTTATAATGAAATAAATATAAAGAAATGTTTTAATAGGTTACAGATAAATATTTTCTTATATTTATAACCTATTAAAATATTTTCTCATATTTATCTTGATATTTGATTTGATAGATTTATTAATAAAGGATACTAAGCAGACGCAGGACGCAGCCCCTTTCCCGCTTCTCCGTCTATTAACGAAATTTTGGAAGTGTGTCGGAGCGACATGAAATCGCAGCGCTGAACACCTTTTTCAAACACCCATGCCGCGTTTTCATACAGTTAATAAGCTGCCCCAAACGGGCCCTTAAAATATTCATTTCCTTATAATGAAATAAATATAAAGAAATGTTTTAATAGGTTACAGATAAATATTTTCTTATATTTATAACCTATTAAAATATTTTCTCATATTTATCTTGATATTTGATTTGATAGATTTATTAATAAAGGATACTAAGCAGACGCAGGACGCAGCCCCTTTCCCGCTTCTCCGTCTATTAACGAAATTTTGGAAGTGTGTCGGAGCGACATGAAATCGCAGCGCTGAACACCTTTTTCAAACACCCATGCCGCGTTTTCATACAGTTAATAAGCTGCCCCAAACGGGCCCTTAAAATATTCATTTCCTTATAATGAAATAAATATAAAGAAATGTTTTAATAGGTTACAGATAAATATTTTCTTATATTTATAACCTATTAAAATATTTTCTCATATTTATCTTGATATTTGATTTGATAGATTTATTAATAAAGGATACTAACTGTGAATTTTATATGGAATTATTAATAAAATGAAAATAGAAAATTAATTAATAAAAATACAAATAATTGTTTTTCAAATTTTTATCAATAATACCTCTATTTCCTTCAAATAACACCGTCACATTAAAAAATACCATGTCGATAACATAATGGTTTCCTCACCAATAATACCTCAGTTACTGTCGAATAACACCACTTCACAACACCAATAACACTGAATTAATGCCAAAACTGCTGCAATAACATCACAGAAGAAGAAACGTCACAATAAACAATACCGCAGAAACTCTCGAATAATATTGTAAAATAACACTAAAATTATAATAATAAAAAAAAACAAACCAATAACAGGACGCATATTACAACGGGCATATTCAGGCTGGATTAGATAATTTTTTAGGGAAAAATATTACATCGGGACTCCGAACATTGCTCTTCGTTCGGATTGCAATAGTTAGGAATATCCTGTTGTGTTACATGAATATTTCATCTGCCGTTACATGAATATTTATCTGCGTTATTTGTAAAAATGAAGTGTTATTTGAGTAAAAAACAAACCAATAACAGGACACATATTACAACGGGCATATTCAGGCTGGATCAGATAATTTTTTAAGGAAAAATATTACATCGGGACTCCGAACATAGCTCTTCGTTCGGATTGCAATAGTTAGGAATATCCTGTTGCGTTACATGAATATTTATCTGCGTTATTTGTAAAAATGAAGTGTTATTTGAGTATTTTATGGTGTTACTCGATTATTTTATGGTGTTATTGGAATATTTACCCGCGTTACTTGATTTGGGGCTATGTTATTCCAATAATATAGTAAAAATTGAAATAACACGAGGAATATGTCGAATAACAACATATACTAAAATCAAGTAATGTAGGAGAATATTCCAATAACACCGCAAAATAATTGAATAACACCATATAATACTCAAATAACATTTTATTTTTTACAAATAAAATAGATAAAATATTCTTATAACACAACATAATATTTTAATCCGAAAGTAACTCCATCTTAAGAGTCATTTAATATTTTTCCATTTTTTAGATCCTACATATTTTTTAAATTTTTTTATCTATTTATTCTTTCTTCTACTAATGCACCAGGGTGGATGATCTAGGGAGCCGGTGCGACGACTCGGAAGGTCTAGGGTTTCGGCTGTCTCCTTGACATCGGCGGCAACGATGGATGCAGACGCGGTGGCCCGAGCCTTCGTGGAGCACTACTATCGCACCTTCGACACGAACCGCGCTGGTCTTGCGGGTCTTTATCAGGACAACTCGATGCTTTCGTTTGAGGGTGCGAAAACGCAGGGCGCAGCTGCCATCACCGCCAAGCTCACCGGACTCCCTTTCCAGCAGTGCCAGCATAACATTTCCACCATCGATTGCCAGCCGTCCGGCCCTGCAGGTGGCGTGCTCGTCTTCGTTAGCGGTTCTCTGCAGCTGCTCGGCGAGCAGCACGCGCTTAAGTTCAGCCAGGTTTGATCTTATCCCTTGCTTTGTTTCTCAAATTTTATCATCTTTTATATATAATCGTGCTCTCTGGCTGTTTTGAAGATCCGAATTTCTTCTGTATTTATTTTTTGTTTCATTACTCTTCATTGATTAGCCGATTGTTTTTTGTGCTGTTGTCTGCTCTTCAATTCTTTATACTCTATCAAACGTATGTGTTTGAGTTTCATGAATCCTTTAATATAAAATTCTTTAATCTCTTATTAACTCCAAATTTTCCTGTGGGGCTATTTGGGTGTAACGAGGAGCTACTGAATCTATATCTACAAAAGCATTGTTGGGGATGTTTGGCTACAAATATGATTTTACTCAAGGTGGATTTGATAAATCGAGTAAATCCAAATTTGCAAAACATTTAGGGGGGGTTGTCTGGCAACAGATTAAGACCAGGATTTAAGCTGGATTAGGCTAGATCTTGCCAGACTTTCAGCTTGGACAATAAATTCGGTGCTTGCATAAATCCGGATTTCACGTAAATCCCGAATTTATTAAATCGTGTGAATCTGCGGATTTAGTAAATCCGAATAAGCTCTTATGAAGAATGGCAGATACAGGGTCACCTTCCTCAATGGTTTCTGGTAGGAGCAGAGAGGAGCGGAAGGATGAGAAAGATGGGAATTTTGGCGGCCTCTGTATGCCGCGATCCCGTCGGTGCCTTCTCAACTAGCTCTGATTCTGACTGTATCGTGAGGGTTCGTTCACGAAGGTGATGGTTTTAGGTGAAACTGGAAGGGGGAGGGACATAAGCTAGGGTTTTGGGCGAAGAGCAGAAGTTTGGATGAAACCAAGAGTGGATGTAGGCGAGGGTTTCAGGCAGAGAGAATTAGATGTAGATAGGTTTATGGTTTTAATTTAATTTATTTAATTAATTTTATTCATTTAATTGTTTGATAATTAATTCATATATTATTAAATTAATTACAATTTGATAAATTTATATGTAATTATTTAATAATTAATTAATGAATAAAAATATATTTTAAATTTACTTATTTAAGTAATTTTTTTTAAATAATTAATCAATGTTAATTTGTTATTTAATAAGTAATTAGTTTAATGAAGTACACTGCCAAATAGTTTGACATAATTTAATAAGTCATTAGTGTAATAAGTAATTATATTTATTAACTATTAGTTACTTAAGTGAATAATTTATTATGAATTATTATAATTAGAAACAAAATTTAGATTAATTTAATTACATTTAATAATTATTTTTTTATCATACTAATAAAATAATTAAAATTTAATAATGATATTTTTCTAACAAACATAACCAATTTAATTACATTTAATAATTTAATAATGATATTTTTCTAACAAACATAACCACCTTTTAAATTCTTGTGGAAGTTGCCTAACAGTTTGACATAATTTAACTGGATTTACTAAATCCACTGCCAAACAGTATTTGGGATTTAACCCTTCATAGATTTACTAAATTTGGATTTACAAGATTTACAAAATCCTATTAAGTTAAATCTAATCTGTTGTCATACAGACCCTAGAGGATTAAAACTCGAAAACTATTTGTCAACTCAACCTTTAAGCATCATTGAATTTTGATAAATTATTTGGCCATTTATTTCAATAGTTTGATTTATGAGAATATGAATCCTTAATTTATCAGATCTTTTGAATGTCGGAATTTAATAAGTGCTAAATTTAACAAATAATGAGGTGAAATGAGATTGATGAAAACAGTAAGATATAAGATCCCCATGCATAGATTTGGTAAGATATAAGCTGAATCTTGCTTAAAATTTACCTTAAAATAGGATACCAAACAACCCATATATTTTGATTTAGTAGATCTTGAGGTTGTGTTATCCTAAAATTTGTTTGCATGCAAATAAGAGTATTTGAAGCAAGGGATTTAATTAGATATGCTAGGTTATTTGATTCATTAACAAGTTTATTGAAAATTATCTAATTAGACTAAGTTAATTAGTAACCAATTAAAATTTGATTGGCTTACAGTGCTTTAATATAATGGTATGATATTTATTAATTGAGTTAATTAGATATTGCGGAATTAGTAATTCATATGGTTATTTGCATGTTGATTTATGCCTATTAGGGATTAAGAAGGATTTGACTATCTAATTATACTTTAAATTAACTAATTATTGTTGAATGATTTTTAGATTAAGTATGTTGAATTGAATAATTGAAGTATTTAAGTAATCATTAGGTTAATTAGGTTGTAGTTAACTTATTAAACTCATTTTCTGATCTATTAATTAGTTTAGCAGAAGCAATAATTAGAGAATTGGTGATTAGGTGGTAACAAGCGGAATAAGATTTTATAGCTTCTTAATTTTTTAGTATTACAAGGGAGGCTCGGACATTTAGCTGAAAATTGTGTTCAATTAGATAAAATTATGCTTTTATCCTGATTCTGTTTTTGTACATCAATAGCTTAATCAAATTGTTTGGCAATTTTATCCAATTCTGGCATACATTTGCCTGTTTTTTTAGTCTGGGTAGCATTACTCTTAATGTTTGTATGTGCCAGGAAGGAGTGAAGTAAAATTAGTTCAATATAGAATATTGAATTAATTTTTAATTATACTAAGTATTTAGTAATTAATTAATATTTTAGATGCTCATTAGTATTTAGATATAACTATTGTCTAAAAGTCTTACTTCGGGTTAATTACAGTTTGGTTTGATATATCATTTACCTTGTAGTTCATTGCCTTTGTAACTGTGATATTAACTTAATCTGATTATGTATTAATTATTTTACTTGGTTATTATTTAGTCTTAAATTGTATCTCTTTTTATTTTATTTATATTTTAACAGTTATAACATAATATTGATTTGATTAAGTAGGAATTAATTAATTGAAATCATACCTGCATCTAAACAGCCATCTTGATCCTCATGAAGGCTGGATTAAGGGAATGGTTGCTTTAAAATAATAGGATTATATGATTGGGATGCCCTATTTATCCTCAGTTCCCATCTAACATTTTATTTAGATGAATTAGGTGAATTTAGTAATCTTTTGATTTTGCGATTAAGGAATTAAATTTACTCTAATCCTTTAATCCACATGTTAAGATCAGGGATAAGAGGTTTGCAAAGTGAGGAAGAACATGCCTAAGTAGATCACCCATTATTTAAATGTTACTTAATTTTTACAATTAGTCTAATCAATGAGAATTGAATATCTTAACTAGCGTCAAACTAACCCTATTTAGACTATTTTTTCTTTATTTTATGACCACTTAAACTCAAATTAGCATCTTAATTATTTATTATTGACTTACGTAATTCAAATCTCAATTAACATATGATATATAGCCTACCCATAAGTAGCTTAAGATAACTTCTAATCATTATTTCTTGATGAAATAAATTTGTTAAAAGAGTTCTGTTAATTCTTTATTTTTTTGCTTAGGGATTAATTGGCTGAATATTCTGTTAGAGTTGGATTTAGATTCTACAAGATTTACCATTACCTGACTTGAGTCTTGATGTAACTAAGATTAAGTGTTTGGTTTAGCTTGGTAATAGGAATAAAATATGCACATCTTTCCTGCATGTTAATATGTGTTTATTGTATATTTTATGACTATATGATGATTGGGAAAGAATTTTTTGTCATGTTATGCAGATTACATGGTTTAAGTTGCTTGCAGGAGAAAAAGGCGCAAGTTAGGATCAAAAAGGTGAAAAACAACAAAGTGCACAATCTTCCACGATGGAGTGCACTGCGTCTGACTACCACAATGGAGCGCACCTGCGTTTGGACCCTCGCTCACCCATGGCAGGCCCAGATCCAACAAGTTTGCCAAACAAAGCAAGTGGAATACCCGCAACGCGACTGGAGTGCACCCGAGCCGTTCCAAGTGCCCATGCGCCACATGCCCAGCGCTCATGCGCTAGATCTGGACCATGGGACGGCGCATCCACATTTAGAACATGGCACAATCGTGCCTCACGTTCTAAACCCTAAATCCTAAAAATGGTGAAAAACCAGCCAGGTGCACCTGCTCCCACGATTGAGCGAACCTGCGCTCGACTACCACAACAGAGTACACCCATGCTTGGTCACTCGCGCACCTGCGCTAGGCCAATATCCAACAAGTTTGTTAGACAAAGCGGGTGGAATACCCGCACAATGATCAGAGCGCCACCACACCGTACCAAGTGCCCTTGCACGAAATGCCAAGCACTCACACTAGCTCCAGACCATGGGACAACACACTTTTGCTTAGTACATGGCACAATCATGACTTGCACCCTAAACCCTAAACCCTAAACCCTAAAAAAGGTAAACAACCAACCAGGCACAGCCACGCCCACAGTGGATCACACCAACGCCCAACTTCCACAACAAAGCATACCCTTAGGTCCAGATCCATCAAGTTTGCAACACATGCCCATCACCTCCATGCCAGATTTTGACCATGCGACAGCGCACCCGTGCTTAGTACATGACACAACTGCTCCTTGCGTCTATGCATACCAGCGCCCCCGCGCAGTATATACTGCACATCCACACGGTCCTTGAACCAGATTCTGCGCACCCGTGCAGGGCACGGGCGGGTGCGCCCCGTACACAGATTTCAATTATGGGTGGATTTCTTGCCTTTGGAAGAGCCTTACCTATAAATACATGCCTTGGATTGAGAGGAGGCATTTTTGGACATTTGAAGGCTAGGTTTTCTTCGAGAGAAGAGTCCCTTGGAGTGCCATAAATATTTCTCTCTTCTTTGGAGAGAGAAGGCCCTTAGAGTGGTTTTCTTTATGTTTTCTTAGTTTTTGTGAGGGATTTTTTGAGAGGGATTGTGGCTGGTGCGAGAGAGACATTGGAGCTTATTCGTTGTACGACAAGGATCACCGCTTGTGTGGAAAGAGAAAACTGGTTTTAAGTTTTCGTTTTCATATATTTGTTGGTTTTCAATGATTGGAATGACTCGCTTTTTGTTTTTCTCTGACATGTCTCCTAGCTAAATTTCCTCTGTGCTTCTGTGATGTAAGGATAGTTGTTTTGTTGTGATTTTTTTGGCATGTGAATTCCCAATAATGTTTTTCTATGCTTATCATGCATGCAAGTATTTGGGTTAACTTCTAAATTTAATTTACTCCAGATTTGACTCTAGGAAGTTAAAACCATTCATGATCTAGGGCTTCTACCTGTTGCCTAATGGAAGAAATAAGTTAACTCACAAAAATCTAATGAAATAGACATATTATCATTAGGCTTTTGCAACCTAGATAGGAGATCTAAAGATTCCAGAGAAACGTTGCATAGTTGAACCCCATTTAACTATAATTTGGTTTCTAAATCTTTTTATGACCCAGACATAGACTAAGAACTGTTATCTCCGGTTGGAAACTATCACGTAGAGGAATTACAAAGAAAATCACGAAAACACACTACACCTGAATCACGGAAGCACGGGCCTCTTCTCCTTTGAAAGACACTCCAACTTCATGCTTCTGGTGTTTCTTGATCCTGCTATTTTATTTACTTACTGTTTTTCTTAGGATTGTAGGATTTTATTCTTGCATTTTTTATCGTGGCATACTAGGTTCCGTAAGTTAGTAAACTAGAGATTCATCTGTCAGAATCAATGTTAACCCCTTTCTCGTGGGATCGACATACGGACTCAAAAAAATTGTAGGATTTTATTCTTGCATTTTTTATCGTGGCATACTAGGTTTCGTAAGTTAGTAAACTAGAGATTTAATGAAGTTTCTGAAAATACGATCGACCTTAGTGATTTTAATATCGTGAATAATAATAAAACGTTTCATTTTTACCGTCGCATTAGCAAAAAAGAAGTTGAGGAGGCTTTAAAGAAAACCAAGGGTGGAAAGTCTGTAGGACCTGATGATATCCCAATTGAAGTGTGGAAATATTTGGGAGATTTGGGAGTTTCTTGGCTTACTAAACTCTTTAATATTATTTTAAAAATTAAAAAGATGCCTGAGGAGTGGAGGAAGAGTATTTTGATCCCCATTTTTAAGAATAAAGGGGATGCACAAGAGTGTGCAAATTATAGAGGAATTAAGTTGATGTGTCATACTTTAAAATTATGGGAGAGGGTAATTGAACATAGGTTAAGACGCATCACAAAAGTTTCTCATAATCAATTTGGATTTACGTCGGGCAGGTCTACTATGAAAGATATACATTTATTGAGAGGTTTGATGGAGAAGTTCAGAGATAATAAGGAGAATCTACATTTGATTTTTATTGATTTAGAAAAAGCTTACGATAAGGTTCCAAGAGATATCCTTTAGA
>NW_018165221.1:27088-35709 GCF_001263595.1 Phalaenopsis equestris
TCTGATTAGGAGAGTAGATGTTTTAAATTCGACTTGTGTTAAGAAAGGCAGAGGTAGACCTAGGAAGACTTGGGCTTATTGTATTAAAAATGATCTTAATTTACTAGAACTAAATGAAAATATGACACTAAATAGGACGCAATGGAGAAAAAGGATTCATGTAGCCGACCCCACGTAGTGGGATTAAGGCTTTGTTGTTGTTGTTGTTGTTGTTGTTATACTTGACATGTATACTTGTGTGTATGGGCACTTGCCTCATGACAACTTTTTCGGCCATCATTTGGGTTGGTGTTTGTATGATTGCTACCTGTAGTATAGAATATATGGCTTAATTAATGTTGTGTATTTATGACTATTTACCAATAGTGTTTTAGTTTTCTTGTTTATTGCTTCATTCTAACTTATTATAATTATGATTATTTATATGACTACATCTATGCCGTGAACATAGCAAGTTATTTCTCTTCATTTCATCTCAAATGTGTGATTGTTTCAACTGCATATTTTCTGCTTGAGAAATCGACTTCTAATGAGCGGTATCTTGTTTACGATGTTGTATTGCATAGGTTCTAATATCACATCCACATTTTCTTCGACGAAACTGTTTAACTTGATGAAATCATGTTGAAATTTTAAAAAGCTTTCCTTCTTTCACAATCATACCATTGTGATGCACTTTTTTAGCCATCTTCATGGCCGGCGAGTAATGTCCTGAGTGATTTAGGAGTGTTGTATGTGTACTTTGGGTTATGTAATTTTAGGATGAGGCATTATTGTTGATTGTTTTTCAGAACTACTGTTTTTTTTCTCTTTCATTAAACATTCCTTGATGCCACTTATATTCTTGCTCAACTTTTATTTTTCATCTATAATGTAATTCAAAATTTAAACTCATGGATTTTGATGTTTGTGCGAACCTGTTTATGAATTATGTTATCAGCCATCTCCTATCTTTTTGGGAGCTTTAGATAAGCATACCTGAATGTATTTTGTCGTGGTTCATTTCCTTTTGCGAAGTTTCATATTGTCGAAATTATGATGTCTTCCTTCTAGATTTATGATGAGTGATGCAGTTGCTATAAAGTTTGTAAACACTATCTTCACCCTTTTTATTTCAGAGTTATTTTTTATCCATCTTCATGTTTACATTACTTAATAATATAGTGCCATACAGAAAATCAGACTGATTTTTGCTTGTTGCATGACATTAAGTTTTGGTTTTAATTGGTGGAAAACAATATTGATTTTAACTTGTCACATTGATGCTTGCAAAGACAACCAAGATTGATCAAATACATTATTCCCATGGTGTAGATATATTCTTTGTGCCTTGTGCAAGCTGACGTATCTATATTCATTGTGAGTTTATTTTAAAAAGCATAGTGTTTTTGCTGCAGATGTTCCATTTGATCCCAACACCGCAGGGTAGCTTCTATGTGCTGAATGATATTTTCAGGCTTAACTATGCATGAGATCCCCACAGAAGCTCAAATTTGGTTTTTTTTTTTTTCCCTGTTTGGAGTACTTGAAAGAAACTAAATTCTCTCATGCTTCCATGTTTTCATCAATCATGATGAGTTTTTATTTATTTTGCACTTCTGGTGGTGTGCTTAGCATTTCTCTATATTGTATGATTAAACTTATAAGATCTTTATCGGTCTTTTGCGTTGCTTTGATTGCACTTCTACGTTTAAAGGAGATATTCATGTACGATTCGTGTTCTGGGTTTTCATTTGTAAAGAAGGATTTATATTTTTAGGCTTTCTAATGTATTTCTACGTTTGGCCGTCTCTGGACAAGCTTCAGGGGATAAAATTTATATGCTATGATACATCTACTGATATTTGATCTCATTATTAGTAAAAATTACATCAAGAAACTCTGATATGTTTGTATCAAGCAAAAATGATTAATTAATGGATTATAGAAGTAGAAATATAAAACATCTAAATGAAAATAGAACACAATATTAAGGATTATCTTTGTTTTCTTAGAAAGTTTAAGGATCTTTTAAGCACTATGTTTGGGAATAAAACCTTGAACAGAGTGTACAAATCAAAACACACAAAGAAAACCAAGATTTAATGTGGAAAAATGTAAAAACGCGAAAAAACAATGGAACCGCACTATACCAATAAATCCATCATGAAAAAATAAGAATTGTACAAAATACATCAAACTCAAGCCTCTATACACTTTGGAACACTTCAAGAATTCTCTCATCTATTTCACACAATAGAATACGAAATCCAACACCTCTTTGCAGACAGATCCCACAACAAAGATGTAATTTTAAGCCTCGAATTGGCCAAATGCAGTTATTGGTGTCGGGATGTTGCAGTTGGGCGCTATGACTTAGACCTTTGTGTGTTTGGGTGTCAAGTGCTTTGTTTCTGGACCAGGCATTGCAGCATCCTCTCCTAGCGCTAGCGCATCGAGTTCTCAACTTCCAAGTGTAGCAGGGCTGCATCCGAGTGCTGCGACGCCTGTTACATGAAATTTTATTTTCATTGCAGGGGGTCACCCCCATAACCCCTGAGCAAATGCACTATTAAGGTTGGCCAATGAAATTGAGAAGTTTGAGTGACCAATTGGTACACAAATAGACTCTACAAAATAACAATCTCTTACTTGGAGATTGATTGCAATCAAATTTGGTCATCCAAAAAACTAAATCTCATAGTTAAAAAATGTAGCGTGACTCATTTAGGCATAGCTTCAGTTTTTCAAATGTTACAATTTTAATCAACATATCTGCATGATTCTGAGCTGTGTACTTCTTCAAAGATAATGACCATTTTCTAGGTGTCAACGAATGAAATGATACATTTGTTGAATTTGCTTCGTCCCTGTCATGAAATGCAGTTTTCTTTGCTATATGAATAACACTTCTACTGTTACATTAAAATTTTTATTTCTCTTGCTTCTTGGCCAATTCTACTTCTACAGTTAAATCATGTTCTTGCTATCCTCAGTAATAGCAATATACTCAGTTTTTATAGTCATTAGTGTAACAATCCTCTATAACCTGTAAATACAACTCACTGACATATTTTTTATAGTGAAGATATAACCAATTGTACTTCTGTCATCAATATCTTCTGCCATATTTGAATCTACATATTTTTTTAGATTAATCCCGACGCTTATTAAAACAAAGTGCATTATTGCATGTTCCTCTCAAATATTTGACAATCCAATTCATCGCCTCCCAATTATATTTTCATGGATTACTCATGTATTTGCTGATCACTCTCACTGCATTTGTAATATCTGGTTTTGTACATCTCATCGCATATATCAAACTTCAAACTGCTGAAACATACAAAATTCTTCTCATATGTATTTGCGCTGCTGCAGACTTAGGCGAGTTTTCCTTAGGTAGTTTAAAGCGACTAAGGGAGTTCAAACAGATTTTTCCTCACTTATGTTGAATCTGTGTAGGTCATTCTCAATATATTCAGTCTGAGACAACTTCAATGTACCTTCACACATGTCCATTCTAATTCTCATACTAAGATTTTTTTTTGTTGGACTTAAATTCTTTATTTCAAACTCTCTTGATAATTGTTCATTCAAGCTCTAATATTTTCCATATTTGCTTCTGTAATCAACATGTTATCCACATACAAAACAACATAATATAGCAATTATGAAAATTTTTAATGAAACAACAACGTTTTTTTTGTTTTTTTCTCTTATTTTTTTGAATGAGTCTCCAACTTGTCTATTTATAATTGTCGTATTATTTCCTTATTCGAGTGAATCTCCCTCTCTAACAAATTGAATGATTCGAAGAGGAGAAGAATCGAAAGGAGTAATATTTGCGGGCAATAGAAAAACGAGAGAGGAACGTGGAGAAATTTCGTAAAGTGAACTTTGTACGTCCGAAACGAAATCGGATCAAAAATACCTTGGAGATATATCTGCAAAGAGGCCCTTACAAAAGCGATCCACAACTAGATAATCATGTATAAATGCTTGTTTTGGAGTCAATGACAACTCCCAAACGAACATATTTCTTTAGTTAATTATATTTTGGGGATATCCAAGAAAATTCTTGATAAAAATAGTCTTTCTTACATAGTTTAATGAAATCCGGTTATTTAGGAAACCAATGGATTTGAATCATCTCAAGAGAAAATCCTAATGCTTTCAATATCTATATTGGGTCATAGGACAGATGGTGAGTCATGGTAATCACTACGGGCGGCGACGCTCAGGTATGCAGAGCCGACAAGATGATATCAATGATTTGTCGAAGGAATCGATAGGGCTCGAAAGAGGTGTCAAACAGAAGGAAAATATTCCCTAAAAAGGTAGAGGTAGCCGGGTCATGATATGACAGTTCTGTCATCCCAAGCTATGTAGACCTTAAGTTTACCTGGTTGTGAAGATAGTCGACCTAATAGAACCGAAGACTTCTTATCAAAAATTCGTGAATTGCGTAGTTAAAGGAAGTCTTGGTAGCCCTAAAGTCAAAGGAAGCAAACTCTAGTTTCAATGACCCTAAATAGTTAGAGCTCAAAGAGATGGGGCTTATGCTCGCCAAGAAAAATGACAGAGCTGTCGTTGGAAAGAAGAGAAAAAGTGCTTCAGCTATAAAGCCCAAAAACACCCAAAGGGCTTAGACCATGCCTGAATCAAGGATGCTTCCAACACTCTAGTTGAATTAGACAGCCTTCTAGGTAAAAGTTTATTCTCGACCAAGTTAGGCATGAAGAAGTGTGGGGACTTCTCCTCTGGTATATGTATATGATGCAGTTGTCTACCAAAGTTCTATGGTGTGAAAACCATATTAATTATGACGGGAATATGTCCATGTATATAGTTCAATTTAAAATCGGCCCGATGGCCATACAGAAAAGTAAAGTGCGTGTTTTGAAAAATCCAGAATATTTTATCCCTAAATTTTAATTTATCTTAATCTTTTATTATGAAGATGTTATAGGAAGTTTGAAATTTTCGGGTTTTTAATGTGCGTAGATTATTTTTTGTGATCAATCTCAGACAAACAACAAACAAAAAGAAACATGAAAATAAAGCAATCACGAAACAAAAAAAATTAAGGCAAACTAAGCAAAATATAAGAACTGGCCGGTGCGCTAGGTTGACAACAACTCTTTAGAAAACAGTAAAAGCGGTCGGACTCAGCATGTATAGAACTGGCCGGTGCGCTAGGTTGGCAACAACTCCCAAGAAAACAGTAAAAGCGATCGGACTCAGCTTATACATGTCTGGTCCTAATTCCATACAAGAGTATAAATTCATAATTAAGGTACAAGACATGAGTTGATGCTCCTGATCTTCTTTATGTGGTTTGATGTGCCATCTGCCTTGGTACTCATGCCTGCATCTTATTTCTGATACAGACTTGATTCTAAGACTATTAAATACATGATAAAAGGAAAATAAAGGGCTCTGCAGAAATCTTAGCACGAGTTATCTCATGCAACACATAAGAGTCATGCCCGACAGGAGGAGCTTATAACATCACCAACAAGAAAGAGTTAGTATTAAATCATGACATTACTCCTCCCTTATTAAACCTGTGTCTGTATATTTAGGCACGATTCCCTATAAGAAATTCACCCCTAATATACTATTACAATCTCTACACTCAGTAAATATACAAAAGGACAAGCAAAGTGATGCTTGACTAAGGCAATCAAACCAACAAAGAACAATATTAAGACATCGAAAAAGACTACATAAAATTTTAATTCTAACCTATCACGTCATCTAACGAAAGTGTCCTAATAAACATTTAAGTGTTTAGGTTAAAGTCTCTGAGACATATGACTTTAATAGGTTAGCCACACCAGTTCCGTCTTGAAAATCCAAGAGATCTAAAGAATATCATCCAGGATGAATTTTATAAAAGAGTTGGTCTTACATATGACTTAGCTTCCTATTTGCATAATTTTGAAAAGTATGGTGGATATCATAAGTAGAAAAATAATTAATTTTTTTAGTTTAAAATAAACTCATTAAATGCAGACCCGTAATATGCAAAGTGACACAAGTTTGATCCCTTAGATCTTTAGCACAGCCATACTCGTGTTGATCCCGATGCAATAACTCGCATTGCTCATTGAGACCTACCCGACAAATAATGCTCGTTAACGCATCATGATCTGATAAGTTTGGCTCACTAATGGAACACGCATGAGAATGCAAGTACAAACATGCAAGTGATGAATTCCAATGCAGATATGTTGCACACTCAGTGGGTTTAGAGGCTCAAAGCCTTAACCCTAATTGAGTATACAATGTGAAAAGGCTTGTGGCGTTCAAATGTGACGCCACAAGAGACGTGGCGTTCAAGATCAACAATCATGCAAGTGATGAATTCCAATGCAGATATGTTGCACACTTAGTGAGTTTAGAGGCTCAAAGCCTTAACCCTAATTGAGTATACAATGTGAAAAGGCTTGTGGCGTTCAAATGTGACGCCACAAGAGACGTGGCGTTCAAGATCAACAATCATGCAAGTGATGAATTCCAATGCAGATATGTTGCACACTTAGTGAGTTTAGAGGCTCAAAGCCTTAACCCTAATTGAGTATACAATGTGAAAAGGCTTGTGGCGTTCAAATGTGACGCCACAAGAGACGTGGCGGTATGTCCTCCCTACCGGAAATTCACACACCGGCGGTGCTAGCATTGTTAATCGTCATTCACCACAAAATGCGAATATGAATCGCACACGCATAGTGGTATATACGTGCGGTGATACCGCAAGTGTTAGTTCTCATTGAAGCACCAATTAGCAGTGCCAAAGACAAAAGATCTAAATTTTCGTCATGCAAATGAGTTTTACATATAGCATAAGATTCAAAAAAGTTTAATACTCATACACGTACTAGCATGCATTCAAACATGTTCTATGAGGAAAGTTCGTCGGAGAAGAAATAACTCACCAGAGGAGATGAAGAACGGAGAAAATGAAGAGGAAGAAGAAGTTAGAAGAGGAAACCAACTCCTTACCTCTGTCCTTGAACAACATGGAAGCTCTCCTCTAAAGGTCCTTGCTCAAAACACTTTTTCTCCAAGCTTCCAAGTGCTCTCACCCCTTCAAGACAAAAAGCTCTTAGCTCCCTTCCCAAACTGAAAATGAAGTCTTTCTGTGAGGGAAATGAGATTAGCCAAGCTTAAGCGTCAAGCCAGTTAGCCATTCTTTCCCTTTGCCATAATTAGCATGATTAAATTTTTGGAAGTTCCCTAAAAGCGAGTCAAAAGAGCCATCATGAGCTCCCTTTATGCGCATGTAATCTTCCCATTAGCCAAGACAATCTCAAATTTCGGCTGCATTAGGGGGAGTGCAGGTTCAAAACGGCTCAAAAAACCCAAAATTTTGCGTCCAAAAATTGGACTGGTGCCCAATCTGGTGCTTTGATGCCGCGATCTTGAAGCCTATGCACCCAATCTGGCTTTTCAGGTGCTTGAGAAAAGACTGTTTTTGAGGCATTTTGGCGCCTAGGCCCTAGTTGGCTGGCGCCTACATTCTCAGGGCTCGGAAAAATGCTCTAGAATATAGTTTTCGGCCCCTAGGTGCCGGTCTGACCCAAAAATCCTGATTTTTCGTGTAGATTGTTCGACGTCGCTGGCCTGAACTATTTCCCGTAGATTGTTCGACAGAGGGTTTCTTCGATCCATAAGCTATGATGGATTAGATTTGACTGGAATATGGTCCTGTAACCTCAAAATTGAGTATTTTAATTGGTCATTCATTGGGGGAAATCTTCGCCAATGGTCGCATGGACCATGGCGCGGGTTGGGTGTTCAAAACCCTGAGTATTTTACCCGGATGACTGTAGGGAGGTCTTGTCGACCTTGAAGACACTGAAAATTGTGTATCTCTATAATATGACCCAATAACTCAAAAAATGAACATTTTTGAGGTTTCAAACCCTAATTACTCATTTTTTGTGGGCATTTACATATATACCATCCAATTCATACGTATTTATGTATCTTACACCTAAAATTAATTTTTTACAGTTTTTCATATCAAGTCAAAAATACCTTCATTTTAACTTAAAAAAAGTGAAATATACCTATTCATGCATAGATAAGGTGGTCTGGTATGCAAAAATTGTTCAGGTGGTAGATATGTAAATACATAAAATTTGAGTGGTATGCATGTAATTCTTCCTTTTTTTCATACAACTGTGAGCTCAATAAGCACCTTCACCTAGCCAATTACTGAGCTACTGCTCTTTCAATGGTGCATATACATTTCATCGGAACGTATTGGTATTGCTAAAATTTAATGAAAAATTGCTCCTTAAAGTCATCTGAGTCCATCTTCTACCAGTAAAACTTCTATTACATTTAGTCTCCTGTCTTGATTTGATACTGGATGAAAAACCTTGGTCTTGATGGATTGAAATCGGTAAAAAAATGATATTTCTTTTATATATTACTTCTGTAACATTAATCTGAAATTTCTGATTTTTTGCTGCCTTTGCATGAATTAAATCCTTATATTCGCTAAATTATTGTGTTTTATGGTTTTGGAATTAGACATTGTTGGCAATATTCATCTGCTGTAGCTTTCTACAAGTCTTCTGTAGTTTCATTTTAACTTTTTGGACATAATCTGCGCAAAAAAAAAA
>NW_018165221.1:35809-38224 GCF_001263595.1 Phalaenopsis equestris
TGTTAGATATGTAAATCCAAAGAATACAATTAAAAATAATATTAGAAGTACTTTTTTCATTCAGATTTTTTAAAAGTATTTTTTTTTTCTTCCACCCATTTTAGATGTACTCTAATAAAAGAAATTAAATACTAATATATCATGAAAAATCTGATTGTTTGTGCACATGGGCACATTTTGCAATCAAAAAAATGAGAATTGAGACTTTGAAAATTTCTTTACACTCGACTTTTATTTCTAAGCAAAGACACATTTTTTATTTCTTCTCACTGGACCGAGTTCTGAATGGTGAATGCTGGAGGGGGACGTCGGTCCGCATGCGAAAGGATTTTAGCAGTGGTTTTAGACCGCGATCCGTGGAACACACCAATCAAACGCCATGGGAGGGCACGTTGTTCAGAAATCCGGCAAAAAAGCTATCCCAAATACAGGCTAAGTTCTTTGTGATTCTTCTTCACAAGCATTTCTTTTACTTTTCTTGCTTCCTTTTATGTTTCTCTCAATGCATGCAAGATCTTCTATGTTCTCTATCTTTAACATCATCATTATTACAAATTAAAATATATTCGTCGTCCTTTAATTTTTTTTTTTCAAATTTCTATTCTTTAATCTCTTGTTCCATGACAAACTAAAAAGTTATTTAAGATTGTCAAGCTATTTCTACTTATGGTATAAAGTCAATTAAATGTGGGCCTAAAACTTTAATAACAAATTATAGTAACAAACAGATGCATGCGGCCAAGAGGAAGGGGGTCAGGCGTGAGGCCGAGAGCAATCATAGTTACATGAGAGGTAAGACAAACGAAAATGATAAATGTTTTTTTAACTATTATACTTGTATTATTTAAAAAGTAATGAGGTGTGTGTCTCATACATCTTGTGACAAGGCACGCGGCGTATACCTCAGGCCTCATGGAGAAATTGCTCAAAAAAAAAAAAAAGTTGAGGCAAGTCTAAACTTGTGGAATTTTAAACAATGGCCAAAATATCTCTAAAAATAGGCATATGATATCGATTGCAAAAAGTCTAGGACTTCATAGAGGAAATTTCCACAAGCAATTGAAACATATTGACATTGAATTTGTGAATTATGCCATCAGCTTCTAAAAATTGAAAAAGTTTTTCCTCATTCACGAAATAAAATCCCTAAAAAAAAGGGGTGCCTTCTAACTGGTCCTTGTAAACTCCAAAAACTTCACAGTAAATATAATCAACTTCTAAGAAGGAAAACATTTGAACAATGGACAAGTGAAGACTTTTCTATAAAGCCCCACATTGATGATAACAAAGTTGACTGCTCTTCTTCATCAAAGGATTTCTAAGAAGAAAACATCTCATAGGAAAGCATCGATAAGATTCATTAAATAAGGCTCTCGTCTTCATACTAATATGTTATTTTGAAATGATCTCTAGTTGTCTCTTATTGGAGGGGCGACAAATTTAAAGAGTTCTGGCTGAAATTTTGATTCTCTCATAGTGTTTCAAACAAACTCGTATTCTAGAAATTATTATTTAAGCATATAAATTTGTCCATAGTCTATCTAAAATATTCAAAGTTTAATCTCTTCTTACTGCTTTAAACGTAACTCATGCATCTCTCATCAAAATTATATGATTTTAGAATCATTGAAAAGCTAACAAATTATCTACCATCTTTTAGTTTTTTGCTATCGCCAATTTTAACTAGTTAATCGTCTTTTCTTTTTTTTTAGAATGAAGGGAGAAAAAATCCTAAGGACAAAATTCCCTTGTCCTCGTGCTGTTTAATGCCGCCGTGTTGGAGAACTAAGGAAATCTTCTACAAGTTTCTAATTTAAGCTTTCGGCCAACTCAGATTACAGATACAGTTTTACTATTTACAGTATGTTTTTAAGTTCCAACTCTCCGTAAAACTAAATATATTTCACTAAACTTTGTCGTGCTATAAAAAAAAATAACTAATAATTGAAAGAATCAAGCTAAACCTTAATTTATTTATCTTTTATGAGTATATGCATGCCTTTATGCACTTCATATGAGCCTATGGTCATCATAACACAAATCTTTTCTCAGGTTTACATTAGATCATATAATCAATTGATAATTATACCATCGGTAAAACAAAATTATTCATAATTGAAATTTTATTAATGCTAATTATAATCACAGATAATGAGATTACATGTTTAAATTTCAAAAACAATAATTATTATTAAATCTTTATTTGAGCTAATAGATTTAAATCTTAAACTAGCCCAACAGTTCATCAAAATTTAACTAGATTTAACCTCTTTCATGCCAAAAATTGTTCAGAATCCAACTGCCTCATGATTTACTAAATCCGGTTACAGGATTTACTAAATCCAATTTGAATTAAATCCTACTTGCAGCCAAACAACCCTAAACAATTACCTGGATTCAACTAGATTTAGCACT
>NW_018165221.1:38324-58341 GCF_001263595.1 Phalaenopsis equestris
TAACTTTCTCTAGTTTATTTGATCGAGCCTCATCCGATAAATAAAGGATTTGAGGTAAAGCGCTCTTTCATCTAAACTATGAAAATTATGGGGTCAGTTTGACTTCATTTTTTTTCAAAAATAAAAAATTTAAAAAAAAAAACGTCCTTCCGAAGCGGGCAACGGGATTTCAATTTTGATGACCGACAGCTTCTTACGGGCAAACCCCACACCAAAATAGTGCCGACAAAGCCTCATAAGGCACATGTATATAAATGACCTCAAAAGGCTACAAACCTCAAAAGACACATGTACATCAAAAACCTCATAAGGCTACATGTCACAAGAGGCACATGTAAATCAAAGACCTCAAAAGGCTACAAGCATCAGGAGAAACATGTACATTAAGGACCTCAGAAAGCTATGAGCCTCAAAAAGCACCGACACATTTTAAGGTTCTAGAAGACATAAGCATGAGAGAACGCAAGTCTCAGAAGATACACGACTAATAGGATACAAATCTCATAAGGCATGAGTCTAAAATGGTACATGATTCTTTTTTATATAAAATGTATGTGCTAACTTTGATTGCAAACTTTTGCATTTTTGGAAAGCTAAAGAATCTCGAAAGGCATAAGCCTCAGAACGGGTTAGCATCAACAACTCCCTTGAAGTGTGGCAGCAGCAGCTCAAAATTTGGGTAATAACACCCCAAAAGTGGGACAAAAGCATCCCAAAATAAGGTAAATCATAGCTCAAAAGCAACATCAAAATTGTTGTTACTTCAAGAAGAACGTCAGACAGACACATCATCACCTTGTGCAAATGCCACATTAGGCAATTAAAGGGCTATAATAAGTCAACTCTTCTTTGAGTGGACTCATCATCTCCTTCTCAAAATTTTATTAATTTTGTTGATCTTTTGCGGGACGAGATTCTCTAGATATTTCCATCACAGGAACACAAAATTCTCCCCCTTGTGGTGCAGTGAGAAAACTTTGCTTTTCTTTGTTTCATTCAGAATATGCAATAGCAATACAACAATCTCATCTAGAATGTGAGGCGGGAAAATTCCAACTTTTCTTTCTCCTCCAGCACATCAGGTGAATTTCCCTGGATGTCGTCATCTTAACCACAAGAAAAATATCTCGTTGATCGTCTGCTACACAGGATGGGGAAGAATTTCTCCTACACAACAACATGAAAGAAGACCTTGTTGATCGTCTGTTATGCAAGACAGTGCTGACTTTCTTCTTCACAAAAACATGAAATAAGAACACTTTGATCATCTGCTACGTAGGATGAAGCCAACTTTTTTCTTCATAAAAACATGAAAGAAAATCCTGTTGATTGTCTGTTATGGGACAGGGATGACTTTTTTTTCATAACAACATGAAAGAAGATCTTGTTGATTGTCTTCTACGCAGGATGAGAACGACTTTTTTTTCATAACAATATGAAAGAAGATCTTGTTGATTGTCTGCTACGCAGGACGGGGACGACTTTCTTTTGCACCGCATCACAAAAGAAGATTATGTTAATCATTTGCTATGCAGGACGTGTGTGACTTTTTTCTACACCGCAACATGAAAGAAGGTCCAGTTGATTGTCTGTTATGCATGATAAGGACGACTTTCTTCTACACCGCAGCACAAAATAAGATTTTGTTGTTCGCCTGCTATGCAGGTTAGGGATAATTTTTTTCTTATGGAACGCGGATTAGCTGACAACGAATTGTTGAAACTCCACTCTCCACTCTCCCTATTTTCTCCTTCTCTTTCTCCTCTCACTTATGATTCTTTCTCTCATCCATGACCTCTATTTATAAGCTTAAAAAAGAAAGTCTAGCATTAAAAAATAATTTAATTTTTAAAAAAAGGAGAGAAAAATAAAATCACTTCTATATTCTCATTCTTTAGCCTTCTAAAAAGAGGGAGAATCTATTCAAATTTTCACCACCTAAATCATTTACCAAGGTCTAGATCTATGCTCCAGTCCAGCTCTCGCCCCTACATCTCTAGCCCCCACGCCTCCATCCCAAGCCGGGCCCACTGAGGGAAAGAATGGCTCATCGACCCACCCGGAAGTCTGGTTCCCAATGACCCATCGTGTAACAGGGCGAGCCAATAGGCTCGACTCTGCCTGCCCAAAGGCTTGACAATTTTTTTGTCTTTTTACTGCTGGGGATTCGAACCACAGAACACTCGTTGTAAGCAAAAAAACACCATCTGATCTAAGTTCAGTTCTCTCACTTGTATTAGTTATTTTTTACTCTTATATTATTAGTTACAATAGTATAACACACACACACACACACACACACCACACACACACACACAGAGAGAGATATATATCCACGGTATAAGACCACTCAAGTCAGGGGTTCTAATCCCCTCTAACACAATTGTCCATAAGGAGATGGTACTCGAATTGTTAGGCACATTAGGGCGGCTGGAGCCTCGTATAATAGCCTCTAGCGATTCCTTTTGAATATATATATATATATGATAAAGTGCTCCATATATAAATATTTTTGGACATTGAGATCATTTTCGCCAGAAATTAGGGGGGCAACTGATATAATATGAAAAAGCTTCCACATTCAGCATGAATCTTGATGCATCACACAAATCTCAAGAAAAATTTTTGAATAAGAAACTTTTAAACTTCAATTAAAAGTCATCTAGTGCTCCGATTTCAACAAAATTATATTCAAATAGACTGGCTCGATGAGTCGTACCCAATGGTATCAAAATTGATCCAATATGAACCAAAGCGAGCCCCGATCAAGCCATTAAACCGATTTTGAAAGTTTTTTAGACACATTTGGAAGATTAAATGGATGTCAAATCTGGTGAGCTTATAGTCAAATTGTGCATCTCGACAAAACGAATCGAGCGAGCTCAAGATCACTCAATTCTAACATTATTAAGACACTCAAATTACCTTCAAATTTCATTTGATTGAGAGAATCTCTCTGAGTCGTCTGATCAGAGTGGTTCAAATTTTATCATTAATTGCAGTCAGGACTCTATAAATAGAGTCTCATCCCTCTCTTGGAGGGGGGGGGAGCAAGAAGCTTTGAGAAGGACCTGAAGTCCAACATCCCTCTTACCACCGTTGACTATCGCCGAACACCACTTATCTGCCCTCTCCATTCATTGATGGTTGCCTCCTATTCTTTGCCACAAAATCATTCGCACATCAACATTATAATTCAAAAGACTTTGTAACCCTTTCCTGCCTATGGGACAAGGGGTCTCTGTAATCATTAACTTATAGTGGATTTTTACAACCGGGTTAGGTGACCCGACCTGCAATTACGCAGATATTTATGCTCCTTAATATGCCAAAAATGTGACCCAAATTATATTTAGCGACTAGTGATAACAAATATAATATAATTAAAGTAATAATTTTCTAATTATGGGGTATTATGCAAGTATACGTATCGTTTCAAGTAATATAGAGTTTTCTTTAAAAACTCCAGTATTGATCCCACGAGAAAGCCAAAAACAAGTAAATAGTAAAATGAAATACATGAATTTTGACTTTAAGAAAACTTTACTTAAGATTGCAGCAACTATCTAAAGATAAAAATTAAGTATACTAAATTCTACAATATGCAAATAAAAGTAAATGTAATAACTTAGACAATATATGAAAAAATAATTTCTCCTTGCCAATAATTCATAATAAGTGTAGGATTTCAAAATTTGATTAGAAACTTAAATGTGGTATTGTGAAAAATAGGAGCATACATATTTCTTTACTTTCTTTTGAATTGTGCAAATAACATTGGCTAATATAAAGTTGGTGTTGGCATGTATAGTAGTGTTGGGAAGATTCTAGTCTCTCACTTATAGATTACCCACTGTGTCCTCTCTATAAGACCTACTAGTGACCTTTAGTTTCAATCTCTAGACCAATTTGATAAAAGAATCAAGCCCGTCACTCTAGAAACATCAATTCTACGCCCATAAAATTTTATCTCGCTATCTATTTGCACCCCCCTTTAGACGATCGTGACTGCTCTTTCCAAGGTAGAATGTGATACTTATAAGTCAAGAAATCTTAACCCTTTCAAATTTATAAATTCCTCAACAGATTTTAACAATACAAGTGACCAATTTGTAAAGTAAATAAAAAATCGGTAAAAATATCATCACAATTTTTAGGAATAAAATAAGTTCTAAACAAAATCAAAATCACTTTGTTAATTACTTCATATTTCAAGGAGAAAGAAAAGATAGCTACTCATATAGTTTGGGGATAACAAAATAAAACATATTTATAAAACTCCATTACAAAGTATAAAACTTAAGGACAAAGGTATAAATACTTTGTCGGCACTAAAAAGTTGAGTTGTTAAGTTGTCGGCTGCTAGGATGGATATCCTAATACCCGTTTTAATTTAATTTATATATATATAATTTGGAAAAAATAGTATTTTAAATTTTAAAAAATAAGAGACTGGACTGATCCCATATCCTCAGTAGTTTAAAAAAATAAGCCTAATAATGCAATCAATTCGAAAGATAAATACACTACTTACTGGTAAGACTCAATTAAATAAATTATAGATTGTATGACATCCATTTAAATCTGTGAAATCATTTTATGTTGACCGACAATTTCCCCTATTAATATGAAGAATTAAATAGGGTTTATATTAAGTTGGGTTCAGAAATGCTTCTTATAAGAGCAAGCACCTATAGTTAATTACATCTTAGATAACTGAAGTCACCTAAAAAAACTCTCGATAAAAATCAGGGAATATTATCTTCAAAGGGGTTAAAAGGATTAGAACTTTTAAATGAAAGTAGATAAAGAGGTGTGAAAGGGGAATGACTAAAATTTGGAACATTTTATTTTGGAGTCCAAAGGAGGAAGAACTAGGGGATGTCATAGATCCAGAGGAGAACCTCGATGACTTCCCAAATTATCCTACTGTTTGACTTCAGTTTTAGAGATTAGAACTACTGAATGTTTCATTCTGTCAATTTTATTAATTAGGGCTTATATTCGCGTGAAACGATCACACAAATAGCTTGGAAGTTATGAGAATTTATGTCATGACAGACGACAACCTCAGAATCTTAAAGCAGTTTAGGGCTTAAATTGTATAACATAATTATAGAAAGGCATAAAGAAGAGTTGAGGATTTATGTTGCATAAGCAAACAACCTCGATATCCTATGGCTTGTTGTTTAATTATAAGGAAGGATATGTTGTTATAGCTCCTCTTGCTATTGAAGATGGTCGTACTGCCTTCAATGCTAGCTCCAAGCTCCTCATCGTGATGAGTTCAAGTTTTCTAATTTGTCCAGTTATGCTATCAAATCAAATGTTCATATGGTTATGGTTCTTTAAATATTATGGGGCATATTAAAGTTGATTATAGCGATACTAGTTAGGATCCTACAGTTCCCTCTTTCCAGTACCACTATTTTCTATCGAATTCACTTAGTCCAAATGATTTTACTAAACTCAACTCAATGAGTTCCATACTTTCATTTAAACAATGGTAAGTCTCGTTAACAACCATAGGTTACCTCATCCGAGGGATTCCCGATCATCTGATATAGACGCTTAATTTAGTTGCAATTATTGTTTTATGATATTTGTGATTAAATTTTGAGTTGACTTATATTTTAAATGTTGTAGAGGTGAATTTTATCTTAATCAATCAGTAGATTTTATCCTGGTTGATTTTAATTTTGGTTTTGGTTTCAGTTTTGTGGCTATCCTAAATGTTTTAGTTTTCATGCAGGGTGACATCATTGTTTAGCATGCAAGTTTATGAAAGTAAAAGTACAACGTAGAAAGTATGAGAAAAGAAAGCACTGTAAACTATAAAAGCATTCCTGACGAGTCTTCTCGTTCCACCACCTGAAACTCAAAATGCATGTAAGGGCATTTTAAATGAGGTGAGAAAAATAAGGTTCTGGTGATCTACCAAGAAGTACAAGCTTAAAGTATGCCAACCAAATCCTATGTCATATCTTAGTATATTTAAAATTTTAAGGATGATTTCATTGAGCAAATTATAATAAGCCGACATGTCCTTCAAGACTTCCAAAGGATCATGAAGAAGTTTTGGGTAATACCTTAGACATTTCATGGTCCCCAGATATATCTTGAGTTCATTATGGTTTTATCATATTTGCTATATAGTTCACCCAGTTAATACCCTGATGCTTAGTAAAATTTGATGTTTTGATTAACCCTTAAGTAGGGTAATCATCACTTGATATCTCACTTATGAATTATATAGGTAAAGACCCTTGGGGGCAACTCAACTTAATTAAGGAATTTAATTAATTTGATTTTAAAGAATGGGCTTGTAGTGTTTTGAAAAGTTTTAAATTTAATCAGAATTTATTTTCTAAGCCTCATTAGACAACATTTTGATCAAGCCTAGTTCACTACTCAGTTCTTAAGATTTAATGGGTGGATTTATAATTAAAAAAAAAGATTTTTCTTAATGTTTATATTTATATCCTTAATCTTTATCATGAATTATAGATCATCTCAAAACCATTAGCTAGGGCTTAAAATTAGTGATTTGTAATCTTCTAAAATCAAACCCTTAGCCTTAATATCTCTCTATTTAAATATTCTTCTAAATTTCATTAATTTTGAAAAATTACAAATTTATCCTTTATAAAACCAAAGTGATATTGGTTACTACCATTTATCCCTTCCATATTTCAGTCATCAAAATATATCAATTAAGATTATTTATTTCCCATTTAACCCTTTGGTTAAGCCTAAATAGTAATTAAGCCTTAAATTCCAAAATTACTCTTTTGCCCCTAAGGCCTTAATACCTTATAATTCATTAAATTAGACTCAAATGACTTGAAAATTTTATGTTACCTCATTCATTGGTTAATTAAAATATCAGAGGAAAAAATGTGATTTTTCTGAATTTATTTAATTTTTATAATTATTTTTAATGCAAAAATAAAGATTTTTAGTGAAAATTTAATAACTAAATAAAAATAAAACTTCTATCCTTAAGAGAATTATTGGAGGTTCAACTAGGTTAGAGGACTACTTGGACCAATTTTCATGATTTTTAGATATTTAATTTAATTATTAAATTATTTGTTGGTTTTGAGTATTAATTAAATATAAAACAATATTTAAATGGAAAATTAAATTTTATATTTTTATTAAATCTCTTTGAGTCCAGGGAACCCAAAGAAAAAAATTTCATATTTTTTATTTATATTTTAATTATTAGAATTATTTTAGTGAAAAATTAGAGAAAATTCATTTTGTAGCCTTTTAAAATCAATATCTTGACTTAGAAAATTAAGAAAATTATTTTAATTGCTTATAGATTTTCAGAAAGCCAAATGTGATATTTTAGTGAGTTTTTACAATTTTGTGATTTTTATGATTTTTAATTAATTTTAATTAATTTAAATGCTTAAAATAACTGAAAAAAATGAAGTATTTATTTTAATTTCAATTTTATTTTCCTTAGGTTCCTCTGATCATAAGGAGCTCCCAAAACTAATTTGGTGATTTTTTGAAATTGTATTTTAATTATTATAATTATTTTAATTTCAAAACTGTCATTTCACTTAATTAACCATTTGAGTGGTCAAATTAACTCTAATTGACTTAAAAATTTTTATGAAGAGCTCTTTTAACATTAAATTACAGTTTGGAATAGTTTTTATTTTATTTACATTTATAATTATTCCAAATTAAATTTCTTTTCAGTTTTAGGGTTGGTGACAATTATGGCTATTTTAAATGAATTAAACCAAGTTTATATTTTTTCTAGGATCCTTTGCCACAGTGAACCCACCAAAATAAGTTTTGTATTTTTTGATAAATATTTTAATTACTATAATTTTTATACCAAAACAAAAAACCATTAACTTAAAAATTAGATGTCTCTAGCTATAGATGCCCCCTGACCTTGGAAAAATCACGGGAGATACCTAACAACAGGAATATCAAAAGCCCCATTAGAATAAAAGCCCCAAAGCTCGAGTCATGGTGGAATGTCTATGCAAATGGAGAGTTAAAATAAGGAAAACACCCTTTAATTTATTAAAAATAATATATGCATCAGATAAAATTAAAAATGTTTTCACATTGTTCTCCTCTCTTTAATGAGCAACAGAATATTTTTATTTTATTTTTATGATTTTTCTATACAAAGTTATGCATTTTTGAAGTTTTGGAAATTAAATAAATAAGAAAAATCCCTTAATTTTCTGCTTATCCGCGTCAGCCTCGTACGCGTCGAAGAGATGCGTGTCACCGTGGGATTAGGTGTCACCATCCGCATCAGCTCTCCCTTTACGAACCGTAACTCTGTTCGGCGCGATCATGACCGTCCAAGTGATACACGCTCAATCGGACGGTGCGTGGTCATCGTCCCCAACGAATCAAGCCCGCAAATCGTCCATTTTCTAGGGTTAATATCTCGCTCGATTCTCAACCAAATCAAGTGTGGTTTGTTCCTATAGACTCTTCTTGACTAGGAGAACATATCTATATGGTTAATTGACCCTTAAATCAACTCTATGCAAATGGAGAGTGAAATGAAGCTCAGTTTAGGATTAACTTTCAATACCTTTATCTAAGAGGGGTAGCCTCGATTGGATGCTTATGGAAGCTTCGTGGGGATCCCAAAAGCCCAGCGATGGGGCCTGCAGCCATGGTCGACCAAAGTGGATTTGGGGTGTTGGTTAAAGTCCACCTTAGGGTGCTTTGGTGATGGGGCTTTTGTGGGGATCTCAGTTTAGGATTAACTTTCAATACCATGGTCTAAGAGGGGTAGCCTCGATTGGATGCTTGTGGAAGCTCCCGGGGGGTCCCCTGGAGCCTCAAGCCATGGTGAATCGCCTAGATATGATTTCGACCAAAGTCAATTTGGGGTGTTGGTTAAAGTCCACCTTAGGGTGCTCTAATGATGGGGCTTTTATGGGGGATCTTCTTCTCTTGATGTGGGGATGGTGTGGGTGCAATTAATTTAGATTTGGTGGAGGTTTGGTGAGTGTCCTGATTCAGCCTCAAATTAGGGTTGGAAAGCTGGCTTTGTTCAGTGGAGGAGAGGGCTGTAAAATGATTGCATTGCACTTAGGAGGTGTCAAAAAAGCTCTTAGCAATTTGGCAGAGTCTCCCCAAGGAATTTCAAGCTCTCCTCCTTTGGCCATGGAAGGGGGGTGTTTAAATAGATGGGGAACGAGAGGCCACCAGGGGCAATTGGTGGGTGTCTTAAGTTGCTTATGTGGATGTCAACAATGTGCAAAAATCCAATTGGGATGAGCCAACTTGGATGTGTTTAATTTTGAGTTTTGGCCATGGTAGAGCTTTTTATTTGGGGTTTTTCAGCCACCAAGGTGGTTGGCCGGCCAAGGAGGGGTCACCATCCAACTCAGGGAGGTCAAAGCTTGGTCTTGGTGAAGTCAATTGAGGTTGGCCAAGTGTAAATATATGTGATTTAGATAGTATGGGAAAAGGGGCATTTTGGGTCAAATTGGGTCAAGACATGGTTTGAGTTGGGTTCAGCCACCAAGGTTGGTCTTGAGCTGAAGAGGATCATATGGGTCAGCTAAATTGGTGTGGAGAAGTCCCCATCCAAGTGATTTGGTTAAGTATGAGGTTTAGAGGAATCATTAAAACGGTTAAAAACCTTTTTAAAGAAGTTTAAAAGTAGCTTGTCCTTTTGCCATTAATGGTTTGATGATGTGGCAAGACTCTCATGACTTTTCTATGGCTTGGAGTGGCTTCATGGCTTGCATGTAGCTTGTCTAATTTTCATGAGGAGGAATTTTGGATTTATTTGGTATTTTTGGTGAAGTTTGGCTTGATGCTTCATTTAGAATGATTTGATTTTGAATTTAGGACTTTACGACTAACTTTAATCAAATGGATGATGAAGAGAAAGAATTGTCATATGGGCTTTGGATTTGGGATTTTGGAATTATATGTGGTGGGCTTGGGGTTTTAAAATAGAAATTGAGTTTGGGCTAAAATTTGGGCTAATTGAAAGTTGAGTTTGGTGTAGGAATATTTCATGAAGGATTTGGCAAAATTTCAATTGATTTTGAGTTGAATTGATGGGTTAATTTGATGGATTTATGCATAGGGTCAAAATTGGGGCTTTTTTATTTGGGTGAAATTGTGCTTGAATTTTATTTATATTAGGACTGGGGATGCTGAATTTTGATTTGGAATTGAGATTGAGCAAGATTGGGTTCAGTTGGGCTAAGATTGGGGCTAATTTGGGGACATTTGGGCATTTAAGGGAAAATTGCGGCTTTTTGTCAAATTGGACTAATTTGGTCAAATTGGGTCAAATTGATGATAAAAAATTGAAATTGGGAATATTTGGGATGATTTTGGAATTTTTGAAATTTTTAGGTCATGAGGGGTATTTTAGTAATTTTGGGAGTATTTTGGGAATTTGGTAATTTTTGTGAATTTTGATGAATTTAGGTAGTGGTGAGTGGTTTGAGATGATTTTTGGGCAAATTTGGGTATTTTGGGTATAATTTGGGTATTTTGTTAATTTGGTGATTTTGGGCCAAAATGGGCCAACAAACCATGAAGTCATACTAAACCAATAAGAGTCATATGAGGATTCATTTTGGATGCTCAATGTGTTGGTTCTAAACCTCTTAGCCAAATACTAGGGGTAAAGGGTCATCCACATGAGCTTTCCAAGAGGAGTCAGGAGACCAATCTAAGGGGTGGGGTTTGAATGTAGTGTGTGTAAATTAGCCCCACCAGAACTAGATCACCTAGGGTTAATCCTAAGGTTTGACCATCCTATGGGGGACTCCCCTTGAGCTTCTCCATGTTGACTCTACCTACTAAGTGCTAGAAGTTAGGACCAACATGTGGAACTTTAAGTTGAGCAAAGAAGTGTCTGGAATTTCTAATGGTGAGAGTTCATTTCTATTCATCTAGGAATAGTCAATAAGAAATTCCTATGGCTAGACCCTAGGGTACTAAAGAGGAAGGATATAAAACTCTAATCCAAAGTACAATAAACCAAAAATTAGGTCAACATACTTATCTGGAATGTTCCCTCAAGCACTCCTTTGAAGTTCTCTAACTTCTCTGACTCCAACAGCACTTACAAGACTCACAAACAGACTCACCAAGACTCACAAACTTCAGAAATAACAAAGACTAACAAAGAAAACTTCTCACACACTTAACACACTCACACACTATGAAACTCTATAAATTCGACCCCCTAGCCTCTTGGAAATAAGTTATATTTTTATGGCTTCAAAAATAACTAAGGGTTGCTTCAAAGATCTCTTCAAAATTCAGCCTCATTCAATGAATCTTCTAGAAGATAATCATGGCGCCTAGGCGCCAGCCAATTTCTGCTTCTGGCGCCTAGGCGCCAGTTCAACTGGTTTGATATTTTTCTTCAATTTAGCCCATTTTGCTCCTTTTTTATGTATTTTTGCTAATTTTTTCTCTTAAACTCTTTGTATTGTACCTGCAATAAAAAACATAAAAATACTCTTCATTAAAGTATAATATCCTAAAAAATTGAGCATAAAATTTACATAAAAAATAGGTAATTTTAAAGTGGATCATTAGGCGCTATGTTTTTTTCTCTTTCTGGGTTTTCCACATAAAAAATTTTGTTATCTCAATTGGTTATTTCTTTCACATGAGTATGTGTCGAATCTTTATACAATGTTAAGGCAATAATTTGTTACTCCACTGTTGCAAATTTTTTAGCATGCAAAATTTGTAAATTAGGAAGTGTGTAAATTAGAAAGATCGATATTAAAAAATAATTTGGGGACAAATAATTATATGATCTTTCTATATTATTAAACATAATTTAAGGATGTCTAAATATATTATCTTTCTTATATTTAAAATATTCTTAATTTGTATATCTGATTTCTCTCTCATTTTTATGATGAATTATTAAGGATTTGAGGGTGTTGAGTTGTAACACTGATTCACCTGATTTTTTCTTTTCCCCTCACTTGTTTATTGTGGAATAACCTCTCATGGACATTGGTGAATTTGTATCAAACCATGTAAATTGCATTGTGTTCAGCTGTTTGTTTGTTTTGTGAATTTGTTTTAAGCATTATTTTGCAAAACAGTTTGGTATCAGAGATGGATTGGTGATTTCAAAGATGAAGGGTTGCGATTCCAACGAATTTGTGAACGTGAGACAAAGTGATTACAACAAGTTGGGCTACAATTTCTAGTGGAGGCATGGATATTATCATGTTGTCGGGTATCTCAACCTCCACCACGATGACGGAAAAAGCGTTGATTCATCAAGTGGTTATGTATCCCGTCAAAATTGAGATGACAAAATTTGACATCCAATAAAACTTTGGCACATAGGAATACGAGTTGATAGATGCATTTTGTTCTTTGAATTTTGATAATTTTTTTTATAGCGATGAACGTCTAGATAGATGTTAGAAAAAGATTGGTTTAAGATGAATCGAAGTATTTGTGGCTTGATCTAAAATTTTTTGTCTTAATAGACCAAATATGAGGTGATGATTGAAAATTTTATAAGAAAACTGTGGAGGATGTTGAAAAATAAGTATCTCACGAAGATATGGAGAATCGTCTCCATACGAAGCATACATTGACTCTATAGGTTTTAAGTAAGACATGGGTTTATTTGTTTATGAGCTCTTAAATGATTTTACTAAGCTTTTGAAAAATCTATTAAATTTGAATGAGAAGGTTGAAGATAAAGAAAATAATTTTTTTCTAATGAATTTGCTCCCAGATGACTATGAAAACTTCACGATGATACTCATTCAAGGAAATGAGGTCTTGGTCAATTATGACAAGGTGACTACAGTGCTGTCGAACAATGAGTTTCGTCAAAGTGATAAAGACTACGCATATATGGAGTCAGCCAAGGCACTTGCAGTCTAATGTGGTTAATCTTAGAAGAATAATAATAGGGAAAAGAAGGGTGGCAACGGTGATACTTCTCATAAGTGGGACAAGTATCTTGGGTATAGTCTTGGAAAAAATCAGTATACTTTCTAGTTAGAGATTAGACATTAGAAGACAGATTATTCAAGGTTGAAGTTGAAGGGAAATGGAGTTTCCTTAAAGGCAAAAGCCAATCTTATTGTGGAGAGGAGTGATGAGGTGGATTTAGATGATTTTTTGCCTATAATTTCTCATAATTAATCTACCAAGGATTTGTGTTGGATTTCAAACACATGTGCTACCTATCATATATATCCCAATCAAGTGTGGTTCTATACATACAAGAACCTTGAAGGTGTAGTGACTATGAGCAATAATCAAATTTATTGTACTATTGGCGCAAGGGCCGTCTTTATCTGGATGCATGATGGTACTATAAGTAAGCCGACTAATGTTAGACATGTTTTAGATATCATGATGAATTTGTTATCCATTGGGATCTTAGAAACTAAAGGATACAAGTTAGTTATTGAAGCAGGAGTTTTGAGAATATGTCGTGAAGTACTAATCTTTATGAAGAGAGTTCATCATCTTAACCTTTACTATCGTCATGATAGTATAGCGACTGGAATGACTGTTGTTGTTGAAAATTCTTCTAAAGTCATTATGTTGTGGAATATGCGGCTAGCTTAAGTTAGAGATGCTTCAATTCAATTTTTGGTGAAACGAAATTGATCAAACAAGCAAGCACCAAAAAGCTTGATTTTTGTGAATATTGTGTGTTTGGTAAGAAAACATGAGTATCTTTTGGTATTGTCGTTCACAGTATAAAGAGTATTTTAGAGTATGTTCACACATGTGTGGTCTGATTAAGAAGACATCATTTAGAGAGTAGAAATATTTTATCTTTTTTAATTATGATTAATCTAGATATGTTTGAGTGTATACAATGATATGTAAGAGTGAGGTGCTGAAGATTTTCATAATTCAGAAGAAATGGAGTAAGACTTAGGATGGTAAAAATATATGGTGTATCAGATCGAAGAATGTGGGAAAATACACATCATATGTATTCTTTTAAGAGTCTCAAAGAACTGGGACAGAGCATCATTTAACTGTTTTGTAATACCACAGCAAAATCGCGTGACAGAGAGGATGAACTAGACTTTGGTAGAGAAATTTCGAAGTATGTTGTCCAATGTTGGGTTGGAAAGTGTATATTGGGCCAAAGTCATAGACTGTATTTTTCACTTGGTGAGTCATCTACCTTCTGTAGGTATTGGGAAGAAGACTACAAATGAGATGTGGTCAAGGCATCTTGTTAGAGATTATGAACACATGAGGGCATTTAGGTGTCCAGTCTTTTGGGTATGATCGACAACACCAGTTTGATCACCAGCTTTGGGTCTGATCGGTCATTCCGGCCTGATCGAATCATTTTCTGGGCTTAATCAACACCCGACCAAATCGCCTGATCTTCTGAGTTTGATGAACCACACTAGTTTGATCACTCGCCTTGGGCCTGATCGGCCATCCAAACTATATCAACTCATTTTCGGGTTCGATCAGCCGCTCCGGCCCGATCACCCAATCTTTTGGGTTCAATCAAGCACACTAGTTTGATCACCCACTTCGAGCTCGGTCGATCATCCCAGATCAATGAAACCAGTTTTTTGGTTTGACCGACCGCCATAGACCTGTCGACTTATCACTTGCATGCTTGTATGCTCTTTACATCATATTGCATGTTTATTTGCATGTGTATGAAAAATCTTATTTTGACTTGATATATACGATGTGTAATTGCATGTTAAACATTTTTTTCTTGTATGTTATACATGTGGCATGTTTGGGTGTCTCTTGAAACATCCATGTTTGGAGTGTTTTTTTTAGCACCCCACTTTTGGTGTCTCTTTGATGCCCACACTTGGTGTCTTCCCCACATACGACGTTGTGTGCATGGGGACAAACACTTGCACACTCTGGGAGGAATTTACTCACTCATAAGCCATCCATATCACTCCCTATGAAGACTCCTAGAGGGTCATATATATTTCACATTATGTCAAAGCACAAGTCACGCTTCTAAGCCACTGAACTCGTGTGAGGTACAATGTGTTTCCACCTATGTGGGTGATTCTCACTTATAAGGATCACATCACTTAGTATGTTTGGCACTTAGCATTCTTGTATTCTTATCATTTGTATGTCATACGCTTGACATTTATGCATGTCATATGATTGACTCTTTTTATATGTCTGTTACATACCTTGAATTTTTGCTTGTGTGCTTAGTCAGTGCCTCTTGGGTAGGGTGTAAATCCTTTTCATATGTATCATTTTACTCGATGTAAACTCATTCGTAACTTTTACCTGTTTGTCGCATGGTGCCCCGGGTCCTAGTGTAGGCATAATTTCTCTTTATAAGTAGCTTGTTTTATTGATACAACTCATTTATGTGTGTCATGTTGCATGTAACATCCTTGAATTCATTTGCATAATGTAAGCTTTGCCCTTTTTGGTGTCTTTTGTGATTGCTTCGCACTTCGGTCCAACAATCACAATTTGGGTCTTTTCAATATTTGTACGCTTGCTCATTTGCCTTGATGAATTGTCCTACTCATTAGGAGAGTGACTTGTTGGTCGTGATACTAAAATGAGCATTGCCCTTGAAGATGACTCGATAAGCAAGGTGATTTTATGCATCACAAGCAACAAACAGTGTGATTGTGCTAAAAATCCAAGGACTCTAAAGCATGTTACTTAATTGCTTTATATCTTTCATTAGTGGTCCATTATTTTAAATATAAAAATGGATATTTTTGTTACTATAAGTATTATCCACCTTCCTTTAAAATTTATATATGTTAGGCATTATATGAGGCCATCTCTTTTAAATGACGCCACTTTCTTGTGACGGGCTTTAGACCCCTTAGATCCTTAGGACGGGACCAGTGTGGCTACCGCATCAAAGTCATACTGCAATTGAGGACTTCACCCTAAACACTTAGATGTTGGTTAGGATATCTTTTGTTAGATGGTGTGTTAGGCTGGGATTTAGGATGCTAGATAGTCTTTTCAATGCCTCTGACTATTGTTCTTTGTTGATGTGCTTATGCTAGCCAAGCGTTATTTTTGTGTTTTTTAGTGTGCTTGTATGCTTGATATGCATGGTAGTATATTAGGGCATTCTTCTATAGGGATTCATGCTTATATATACATGTACGCACACATGTATCATTAAAGGGGAACACATAATGATTTCTACTAGCATTTTTCTTGCAGGTGTCATTTAACTCTCTTGTTGAAAAGACATGACTCATTATATGTTTCTTGGTTGTTGGCTTTCCTGCTAACGTCATTTTATGCAACTCGAGTCTTTTTTTATTTTCTCATTAGCGTCCTTAGGAGATTCTTGCAGTGGAAATAAGATCTAGGCACGAGCTCTGAGGCATTTTGGCACAGTAAACACATGGCGGAGGTCCAGGAGCAGAAGCTTGTCTCCGGTAGCTTAATTCCACATTTGATATTGATGTATAGAATTAGGACCGGACATCTTTATGCGGAGTTTGGTCGCTCTTTTTCTTTGTTGGGATATGTTGTCGACCCATCGACACTGAACTCTTATTATTTTGATTTGTTTTCCTATCTTATTGCATGCTTGAATGCTTGAAATGAATTTAAAATTATAAATTTGCTACAAGATCCTTATAAAATATTCAATTTAATGAAAATTTTAGGATTAAAATATTCAGGGCGTAAAAATTTGTACTTTTACTTTCCTACATGGCCTTTGTGCCAAATTTTAAATAGGTTGCATGCATGGCTCTCACCCCAAGTCATGTAATAGGGCCTTCACGCTTAAGATTGTGGTAGATAAATGCATCATGTTTGCATGTCCCGAGGAGAAGTCTCGGGCTTCTTCAACTCGACTAGCCCAACATAGATTTATACTTTGGTGGTTGTCTAGTGTATTTATGGTGTTAGAGGCTGCCTCGACCCAGACGGGGTGTAAGTCCTTTGTGGAGAGTGTTATTTATCTTTGTAACTGCCTTTTCTTTCTTTATTTTCTCGAAGCAACTCTGTCATCTATCTGGCAAATGTAAGTCCCACCTCTTAAGCTCCACCTTTCAAGTCATAGGAGTAGAGTCTCCTTCTTTTGACCTTAGGGTTACCGAGGTCCCCGTAGACAACGCAATTCACAGATTGTTGATCGGGCATCTCTGGATGTGTTGGGTTGATTGCCTTCACAACTGGGTAAACTTAAGGTCCTAGTGGTTTGTGTTGACGGGTCTGTGGTATCCTAACCCGACTACCTCTATCTTTTAGGATTACTCTACCCTTCCTCTTGCATAGCCCATCTGAGTCATGTTCATCTTTAACTTCCTTAATATCATCTTGACGACCAGATTACCGATGAGCTTATGCTCGTTTGGGATACGACAATTCACCCTCTACCCTTATAGCCTGGTGAGTTATGACTTATAGTTATATCTCCGTCGAGATGATTTTGGTTATTTCATAGGTTATGATGTTGATGAGTCACTACCCATTTGGGATGTAAGAGAATCACTCTCTGTCTGGTGGTTTAGCAAGAAATTTGAAGCATTATGGCTTCCTCATACAAAATAACCATCCTTTGATGGTCTATTCTCTAGTTTTGTGATAATATAAGTGAAACTCCTTTTATTGAGAGTATTCTTCATTATCATGATATAATTAACTAGAGGGATATGTTGCTCTGGAGACTCTTGACCCTAGAACAAAAATGTTCTATTTGGCTCTTTGTTTATGGATGGTCTATGTAGAGATTCTCTTTATGGATGTTGTGTTTTGAGGTGTTTTTGTTTGATCTTGTTCGGACATACACTCTCAACCCATCATATGAGGATTACCCGTATATAAGCCCATCGCTTGTGTCCTTTTATTTGTTTGCCTATTTATTGTCGCATATCCTTGTTTTCAACTCCTCTCCCCTTCGAATTATTGTTATGATTCGAGAGGGAGATTTAATCAAATAAGGGAATTATATGATGACATATAAATAGACAAGTTGACGACTTCGAGTCTTAAAAAGAATCGAGAAAACATATGCATCCATATTGATAGTGATAGAGGAAATGAATGAAGTAATATGGATGTAGAGTCTACTTGATGGCTTGAGAGTTGATCATGAGTCTTTGAAGTAATTTTGACATAGTCAGAGTGTAATTTTTTAGCCTCAATTCCAAGTTATCATGTTCGTACCAAGCACATTGATGTAATGCACTACTTTCTTCAGGGCTTGATTGATGATAAAATTATTCTCTTGAAGAAGATAGATATGGAGTATCTAGCAGACATGCTCTCAAAGGTACTATTAGTTAACAAGTTCACCCACTATAAAATTTGGTGAATAACCAAACTCATGATTTATTTCTCATTCAAGCATTTGAAGAACAATGCAATGCTTAATCCCTTTGGAAGAGGGAGTTGTGTAGGCAACCATTTTGGTGTTGTAGTTGTCATGTTGGAGCTCATTTTGATCATCTATCACTTATCTGGAGGTGGGAGATGAGATGAAGATTGTTATGAAAAGTATTAAAATATAATGATTGTAAATTAGAAAATATGTATATTAGGAAGATTAATATTAGGTAACATAATTCAAGAAGTTATAATTATATGATTTTTCTATATTGTGAAACCTAAATTGAATAGATCTAAATATTTGATATTTCTTATATTTGAAATATTCTTAATTTGTATACCATAATCCTCTTTTATTTATATGAGGTAATATGGAGGATTTGGAAGTGTTGAGTTGGAACCCTAATAAGATCAATTTATTTTCCCCACCAATTGATAGTGGAATATTTTCTCTCCATGGACGTAGAAGGATTTGAGGCAAACCACGTAAGTCATATTGTGTTTGGTTGATTGTTTGTTTTGTGAATTTATTTTCTACTTTTTCTTTGCATAATAATACTAATAACGTGATTGATTTTAAAACAAAATTATTTTGAATATATAATATTTTAAATGGTTAATTTATTTAACTAAAATCATTTAAATTATTTATAAAACTTTGAGGATATGATATTTTTAATGTTTTTTTTTATATAAAAAAGGGAATATGACTTTAAATCCCCCACAATTTGTGAAACAGGAAAAATAAGTCATGTATTTTATTTCTTGGAAAATTATTTTTGAAAATTTTCTTTGAATGAAAATACCCTCATTATTTAAGTCAACTGCAATGAACACTCATTCAAAAAAAAATGAATATGCCTTAAACAAAAATTTGAACAAAGTGAAAAAAATATTATTTAAAAAAATTGAAATAATTTTCTAGCGTTATTCGAATAATATTCAAACAATCATTTGAAAGTATCTTCTAGCCTCATTTGGAGATAGGTTTGAGCCAAGTTCGAATGAAGGTCAAAGTTGGGGCCCTTGATGTTTCAAATAGAATTTGTATAAGACTCAAACAAAATTCGAATAAGCCTCAAATATATTTGAGGCAATCTTGTTCAATTACTACAAACATGACAAAGTAAATACAATTGCAATATATATTTAACTAATATCCATATTAGATTGAAAGATGATGCAATTATAAGTTAATTGTGAGTCAAAGATGGCTAAAAAGGATTTTATTATTCGATTGAAGTTCATTTGGTATTCGATCATCATTCATTTAGTGTTTCATCATATTTATTTTCATTTATTAGTGTTTGATTGTCCTCATTAAGAGTTTAATTTTAGTTTATTTATTGTTTGTTTATTGTTTAAGGATTCTTGTGCCCATATTTAAACCAAAATTATATCTATCATTATTTCATATGGAAAAGAGTACAATAATAGCTATAATACAAAATAATGGCAATCATTAAATAGAAAACTAAGTAAAGTTATGATATAAATGTCACATTAATTTAAAATAGGCCCACTGCAAGTACAAGAAATGCTCCAATGCAGAGCATATTGGTTGGAAATAAAGTAAGAAATTCAAACGTATCAGATTCGAGGGCTCACATTGCCACAAAAGGTACAATTAAAACAATTGATATCGATGAATATAATTACAATAAATAGTTGAATTGTCATTTCTATGTCTGAGATGAGTGAT
>NW_018165221.1:60206-62215 GCF_001263595.1 Phalaenopsis equestris
GCGCACAGATGTTTTAAAAATTATATATATATATATATATATATATATATATATATATTCGAGCTAAAACGAGCCGAACACGAGGGAACAAAGAGTTGTTCATGTTCGGCTTGTTTACTTAATGAATGAGTCGAACACGAGCAGCTTAACAAGTCAAACACGAACTATTCACGAACAACAAGTTTTTTTGACAATCCTAATTATAAATCTAAAAAAAATTATTAAATATGAGAAATTTATTTAAAATAGAAAGAGTTGAGCATCCTTTTGAATTTTGGGAGTATTTTTATTTGAGAGCAATTTTCAAGTATATTTTCATAAGAAATAAAATAGCAAATATATTTATATATTTATTTGATTTCATAAAACTTGGGCCATATAAAATAAAATCTCCATCTAAAAGAAACTTTACCTTGTTATTAGCCATATCATAGATCACAGGCCTCGCAATCCCTGATTCTTCTGGAGTCTTCCATCTCCTCCTCCACACCCTCCCTTCTTCTCTCCTAAGTCGAAAGAGCGCGGAGATGGCGGATTGGGGGCCAGTGTTCGTAGCTGTAGTGTTCTTCGTCCTCCTCACTCCTGGCCTCATCGTTCAAATCCCTGGCAAGAATCGGCTCGCAGAATTCGCAAACATGCAGACCAGTGGAATCTCCATCTTCATTCACTCCATCATCTACTTCGCCATTGTTGCAATCCTGCTACTCGCTGTCGGTGTTCACGTCTACGCCGGTTAATTCAGCCCTGGATATTAAGATTATTTATATTTTACCTTCGATTTCGCACTGTGTTGGGGGTACTCCTTGCAAATGTGAATTTTTCTACGATTTGTTGATTTCAGTCTTTTTCCATCAACTTTGAACTGATTTCTCTGCATCTAAACCTGAGATGATCTGTATGGGAATGCAAGTCCAGATTTAAAGAATTCTTCTTCTAAACCTGGGAGATGCAACATGGATTTTGATGTTTGTTGTTTTAAATCCTTCTTATTAGATTTTTCAATTGTTAAATTTCTGTTTGGTATGATCTTTTGTTTGGAGATAGGCGAATAGATAGATTGGAACATTGTCTCAAACATGTTTAAGCTTCTTGTACTGCCAAATTTCCGATCGGCGGTCTCTTTTCTATTATTATGATTTTGGCAAATTTACATAAGACAGTTTGATATTTAAGGAGCGTTTGGGGAAGCTTTGTGTGTCAAATAAGCTGCTTATTCTGAAACGTGATTTTCGGCCTATGTTTAGTGTAAAAACCCCAACACAGTTTTAGATAAGCTGACGAAACGCGCAAATCAAACGGTACGGCCGCCCGCACTTATAAGGTACCACAAGCCCCTAGACTTATAATAAATCCACGAATGGAAAGGGTAAAATTCATTTTTTATAAAAATTTTAAATGAATGTATGAAAATATGAATGTTTAGGACCTTAGGTCTTATGAATGTAAAAACATAAGAAATTTGTGGTAATTATTGTTAATTTGTATTAATAATAAAAATTTTATTATAATAATTAGAAATTCAAGGAGTTAGTATAAATCACTAAAATTAGAGTGCTATGTATGGAATATTATAATTCCTAATGATGATAATTTACAAATATATATCATAATTACAAATCAAAGGCTTCATTATAGAGAATTAAACTCGAGGAGCTATTCAGCAATTATGACAATTATGGCATTGTATTAACATCATTAATACAGCCCAATAAATTGGAGTTTAAGAGGAAAGCACCAATCTTAAAGCATAGATTGTGAAGATGGTGACATAAAAGAGGCTACGTGGAAGCATTTGCCATTCAAGGGTGTAAACAAGCCGAACACAAGTGATTCTAGGTTCAGATTGTGTTCGGCTCGTTTATATATCGAGCTCAAAAAGTGTGTTTATGTTTGACTTGTTTGCTTAGCTAGCTGAACACGAGCTTTTCACGAACAAAGAGTCGTTTGGACAATCATAATCACGTAATCATAAGATGTTAAGAGTTGGGGCAAGATTTAATTTTTTTTTT
>NW_018165221.1:62465-68969 GCF_001263595.1 Phalaenopsis equestris
ATATATATATATATATATAATTGATGAGTAGTATTTCAAGCCTAAACAAGCCAAACACGAACGAACAAATTTTTGTTCATGTTCGGCTCTTTAACTTAGCGAACAAGTTGAACACGAGTTGTTTGCGAACAACAAGCCATTTTGACAGCCCTAATTAGCATTGGATGAAACACATGTAAGAAAGTGAATAACATTTTTAATGTTGTTATGTGTATGAGATGAAAATTAACGGCAATATGTTTTATTCTAAGTTGAATATTTGATTAGCACATATGTGTCTCGATATTATTTGAATAAACAGATGGACAAGCGGAAGCAATGACTCCCAATTTTTAGAGCATTGACATTACTCGGTTGTTTTGGAGATGGGGGTGGTGTCTGCTCTATATTCAGCTTCTTTCGTCTAACCATCTATAATTTGACGAAATTCTCTCTAAAAATTATTGATATCATTTATGATCTATTGAAATTTTTTTGGGGAGAAATAGGAATGCTTAAGAAATTGATTTTTAATCAAATGTTAATAAATAAAATACATAAAATTCAAGATAAATCAAAAGGCTATTTGAAGAAATTTAAGAGCTCTACTCAAAGTATGTGAAGGCCTTAGAAATCAAATCTTTGAGTTCTAAGTCAATTGCATCAAGAAGTTAAATCAACCTAATTCTTGAAAGCATATAAATTGATAATTAATCCTTAAATTTATAAAATTTATAATAATTCAACTTAAATTAGAAAGTGAAGCACCAAATTCATCTCAATGAACCTAGGCAAATAGGGAATTTAAGAAAGTTAGATCAAAATTATTTTGAATAATAAAAGAATTTTAAAAATTTTAAAATTCAAATAAATCAAATATACATTGGAAATTTAATTAATCTCCAACTATTCCAATTTTTTTTTTTAATGCTTGAATAACCCTCTAGGTAATTTTATAAATTATCATTAATTTTGAAATTTATTTGAATTTTAATTAATTGTTTCATTATAAGTTAATATATCCATAAAAAATTAATTAACTTAAATTAATCTAAAATTTTGTAGATATTTTTTTAGTGGACCCTAATTCCAGAGAATATTTTCATAATTTATGGAGTTATCTATGATATTAAATTTGAATTTTCTTTTGAAATTAATTAATAAAAAATAATTAAATTAAATAATCCATAAATACTTCAAATTTTATGAAATATTCTTAAGGTTATCTTTAACATTTAGAAATAATTTTATAAGATTTTTAAATTGTTTGAGCCCAAAATAAAAATAAAGATAATTAAAATCCAATAATTAAACAAACTCATGAATAAAAATCCAAATTCATTCAAAACTCATAAAAGAAACCTTTATGTGCTTTTAGGTGTTATAAGATGCAAAGTGATTTTTATAGAATTTAGGTTGTCCTAAATGATAGGTTTTTCTTAGGGTAGACTTATATACTTAGGATTACTCTATAAAAAATTTAAAGCAAAATCAAATAATAAACCCTTAAAAACTTGAACTATAGTCTTTTAAAATATTATTAATTGAATTGAAGTCTCCAACTGCAAAGAGATTAAACTCCTAACTTGAACTAAAACTAAGACTTTAATGATTCTTTTAGACTCACCACAAAACCTAACTCACTAAATTTATATGTTAGAGCACCAAACTTAATTCACAACTTAGGATTATTTGTCATAATTGTTTGGTTTGATGTGTAACTGTGATGTTATGTGATATTTTGTAGCATGTTGATATATATTGCTTGGGGGGTTTTTTTTATGGTTGTATTTTACAGAGTTGTAGTAAAAATGAATGCTATATAATAAACATAAGTTGTAGTATTTCTGCTTTTGAGTATATGCTTAGAGATAAGTGAGTTTTATTAATGCCAGTGAATTTTAAAAGACAAACATAAATTAATGAAAATAAAATTGAATGCAAAAGCTAAATAGAACCAAAAGAACTAATGATGAACCCTCAGATGCATGTAACTCTAGGTGAACCTTCGTCCTAGATGTCCCACTTGGACGATCCAATGACCCAACATGCTTAGTTACTATTATAAATCTATGTTGGGTTGTATAAGGGAATAGCTTAGGTGCCCGATTTTATATCTCTTCCAATATGTTTTGAGTTACCTGAATGAGCTGTCCTCTAATATATTTTATTTCTAATAAATTTCTTAATTTTTTTCGATGTATATTTACTTGTGATTGTTCACTTTGAAATTGTATTTTTTTCTTAGCTTTCTTTACTTGATTTTGCATAATCTGGTTATTATGCAATACAGTCTTAGGAATTCTTTTTTTACTTTAATCAAAATAAAAAAACACAAAATTAAAATTAACTAGAAAATATTAAGGAAAACTAATCATGTGCTTTCATATTCTATTATTTCTTGGATAAAAACTTATCCAATTACCATAATTGTCATTTGACCTATATTAATAAAGCTCTCCCTTAAAAAAGTTGTACTTTATATACTTAATGTTTTCAAAATTATGTGTGTATTTTAGAATTGCATTTTAGTTAATAAAAAAATAATACATTTAGCTAGGTGCATTGCATACTAGTCATACTTGGGCAGCTTCACTCTAGTGATCAAGTTATAGGTCATATATTCTCTTTTAATAAATAATATATTTACTTATCTAACGTTTCATTAATTCAAACTTTATAATTTTAAAGCAATTAGATAGGTGTGGCTGACTGACTTTTCTATCAAAATTAAAAGTCTAGTAGAGCTGGACTTATTTCAATTCTATGTAAGATTAACATTCTAAGTCTATTGCATAGTGCTAGAGATAGGTTTGATATTCTAATTTGAGGGATAACTTAAGAAATGTATTGATTCCTTTTATATTACAGATTTCGCTGAACAACTAAAAGGTTAATATTGATAAAAATTGACTTTATGGAAATTTAGTTAAATTAAAATGCAAAAGGAAAGAGATTTAAAGGGTAGTCTTTTATGAGATTAATGAGAAAAAGAACTGGTTTAAGCTAAACAATTCTAAGAGAGGTTTTATAATTTCTAGGAGTGACTAATCTATTTTTTTATAAGTAGTTCTCTAATATGTGCTCTTTTGGAAGGAGGCATCTTGATTGATCTTTTTCTTAGTGCAATATTTTAAGCGTGATCTTTATGGCCATAAGATAGTACTTATATATTAGAAGAATTTGAGTGTTCATTGGATATTTGAGTATATTACAGGCAAGATATTTGATAAGGGTCATCCCCAAACAAAGCATTTGGTGAGGTATCATTAAGTAAAGGTAGTGGAAACTTCACTAAGAGATAGATTTGACAGAACTAAAGAACATTTGTTATTCTAGATTTTATTATTATAGCACAGCCTGAAATGTTTAATTTGGCCTAACCTAAGGCTAAATATGTAAGTAATTATGTGATGTGTAAAGCTTTCATTTTTACACAATAATATAGCAAGTCATTTGATTTGGAATTAGTCATCTTTCATAACAAAGAGATTTTCTTTTTTTGATAAAGTTAAATAATAATACTTTATCTTGTTCTTCCTACTAAATAATATTTGGTTAGTTAGAGCCTCTGCTGATTAAACTCCCTTTAATTAAGTTTTATATTATATTGAATATGAATTGATCGAGCAGGTATAGAGCTCATATTTATTGTAAATATAAGAGGGTAGCATTCTATGTTAATGGTTAAATATCTCATTTTTAAAGAATATAAGGTGTGTAGATATTTGTTTTTAGATTGTTAAATTATAGAGGAAGGAGTGTGATACAAGTTTTGTATAGGTTGAAGATGAGAGCAGAATATGTGGTGTTGTTGAGGATGTTCCTATTATGCACAAGTTTTTAAATGTATTTTTAAAGCAGCTAGTGGGTTTGCCTATTTAGAGAGAAGTGATATTCTATATTACAATAGCACTTGATACATCTCTTATTATGAATACACCTTTTAAATAAGATTTAAGGAGTTATAAAAATTAAAATATAATTATAAAAGTTATTAGATAGATGTTTTATTCAATAGTGCATCTTTATGGGGTGCACTTATATTATTTATAAGAAAGAAGAAAATCATGATGCATATATGTATTAATTATATATTTTAATAATAAAGTCTTTAAAAATAAATATTCAATATATATAATTGATGATTTGCTTGACCAACTTGAGCTTGCATCTATTTTTTCAAAAATAAACTAAGGGTTTGTGTATTATTAGTTAAGAGAAATGGAGGACATGATGAATATAGCTTTCTATATTTAATATGGTCATTATGAATTCTAAATTATTTTCTTAGTGTGATTAATAACCTAATTATTTTTATGGGAATCATGGATTAACTATTCAAGATATATATGAATCATTTTATTATTATTATTATTATTATTATTATTATTATTATTATTATTATTATTATTATTATTATTATTATTATTATTATTATTATTATTATTATTATTATTATTATTATTATTATTATTATTATTATTATTATTAATGTATTCTAGTCGAATTAATAGTTGAATATTACTATACAACTCATTTAATATTGAAGATTTGAGGCAATACTAATTTTAAACATTTTCAAAGCACGAGTTTTGATTAAAAGATATTAATAATTTAAGCCACATGATAAGTAATATTGATATATTTATTAATTCCTAGAAACCATGTTAATATTATACATTTATAGGTTTCCTAGTATGTCTAGTTGATAAGAAAGTTTGCCAAAGTCTTTCCATAAATTTTGATTCATTTAATAAAATTAACTCAAAATATATTGTCTTTTAATTAGAAATTAGAAGATATTTTTTTATAAGTTAAAGGATTGTTGAGTGTCAATAGTTTTTTGGCAACTCCATTTTATGTTGTGAGTTTTTAGATTTTCAATTATTTTTTTTAAGAGAGTTAGGTTACATGTTGAATCGTTCTGGGAGATTAATTACATATGATTCCAAATAATTAAAGTCACATGAGAAAATTACTTAACTATTAATTTAAACATAATAGTTGTTATATTTATACAAAAAATCTAGAGTGATTATTTATATTGAGTGAGATATAAAATTTATCTTAATCATCTGAGCTTGAATTTCATTTTTACTTAAAAAAAGTTGAACTTGAGATAGAGGAGGTGGTTGGAGTTGTTGTTTAAAGATTATAACGTTAAATTTATATATCAGTCCGGTAACGATAATTTGATGGCTAATAACTTGAATATGAAATAAACTACTATATTAGCTTGTTTGATTATATTTGATAAAATTTTAACTTAAGTGGCAAAGAGATTATAGCTCAAACTTATTGGTTTAATTAATATAGATATAGACTTAATTTTAAACATGATAATTGGCCTAATAATATCAACATTTAAGCCATTATCATCCATTAAGTTTTTTGTAGTACACTTAAGAGTGAACCATATCCAAGCATATCAATAATAGGTTCTTAGTGAACACAATCTATGGTGATAGCATTTAATTTTTTTTATAAATTATCCAACTATATGTAGACATTATATCCTAAACACTAAGAAACTATGGGTCTAATTAGATAAATATACTCCAATGGGTCAAAATTGCCCATTTAGACCAATTTGAAACATAATGAAATAAGATCAATAATCAATAGAATAAAGGCATTATTGCATTATTAAACTCATCCTTCATTAGCGAAGACGAGCAACAAACGATTGTCACTCTATTACTTGAAATAGTTGTGACTCGAGCCCTAAAAATACTCATCCTTTTTTTACAAGGTCTTCCTTCTCTTTGTCACCTCCTCTAGGAACTTAATCATATCATGGTCATCTATAATAAGATAAATGTTTAGATGCACTTAAAATGAGAAAAAAATTATATAACAAAAATCGTCTGCGAATTGATGAAGGGTCTTCCTTCTCTTTGTCACCTCCTCTAGGAACTCAATCATATCCTGGTCATCTATAATAAGATAAATGTTTTGATACACTTAAAATGAGAAAGAAATTATATAACAAAAATCGTCTGCGAATTGATGAACCAAGACCCCTAAAAAGATTATAATAGAACTTACATGACAGGTACTTGCGCGTATCCATGATGATTCTTCTCAAATAAACTAGGAATCATTTCTTTGGCATAAAATATTTTAAATAGTGGTAGATTCTTGATGACAACAAATTAAGTATAAATCAAATAAGCACGAAAACACTTGACAAAGTAATATTGTGCTTTTCAATTTTAAATCTATTACACCCTTATGTAGCTAGTTGAGAAGGAAACACACTTTAATATTTATTTTTATAACATTTAATTTTTTTAAATAAAAAAAAATAATAAAAATAACAAAAAATCATAATGATCACTTAAAGTTTTAAATCTTTTTCAAAATTAATACACACACTTAATACATTCACTTATGTCTTAAGGACTTAGTGGGGAACTTAAGTTGAAATCCACTTGTTAAAAGAGAATTAGAAAAATCAACATAATCAAACTCTTTTAAAACACCACAAGTCCAACTAGGACTAAAATTTGGCTAAGTGTT
>NW_018165221.1:69544-93905 GCF_001263595.1 Phalaenopsis equestris
CTGAACCGCACGCGTTCGAAGTTTGGACTGTAGGAATCTGAGAAGCGTTATATTCCAATTACTTGTTTTGTACTCTTTTACGTTGGAAGCATACAACAATGACCAAGTTGAATAAGAACAAACGAAAAAAAATAAAAATTATATTCATTTAAGTTAAAAGATGAAATTATTACAGAAATGGAGATGTTTATAGTTTAAATTTAAATGAAAAAAAATCAAATATTTTCTTGAAGTTGTTTGAATAGATATCTCGAGCAGAAGCTTATTATAAGTTCTGTTTCCATAGTAAATTTTGGCACCTTAAAATAGTTGAAGAGATGAAATACAATATATGTCTATATTCAAATTAAAAGTTCAATGTATCGTCGAAAGAGCCAGCTGTTACTTCAAGCTGAAGAGGCGATTTGTTTCATAGTGGCTGGAACATAAGTTTAAGCAGCGGAGCAAAATTATGGTAACCTAATGCCCGCTTACTATCTCTCTTTTCAATCGAAATAATTCTCAATTTGTCTAATTAAGTTATTGAAACAGATTAAAATATTATTAAATAATTGATTCGACTAATTAATGATGTTTTGTGTGAGAAAATTCAAGGCGGTAGAGTATAGGAGATTATTGTTTTAGCTTTGCACAAATATCTCATATATAAATATTGAAATGGAAACCTTGTAATTGTAACTTTAGATGAAATAAAGAGTACAAGTCTTTCAAAGGTAGGGTTATTAAACTAACTTTAGATGAAATTCAAATGAAATATTCTCAATAGCTTTAGATGAAATAAAGAGTACAAGTCACCTGTGATTTTTTATGTGGAAACCTTGAGAGAAGAAAAATTATAGGGCTTCGCCTAGTTGAAATGATTAACTATAAAGATATAAGTTATAGGAATTTTGCTTATTTTTGAGCAAAAGAAGGCAATAATTCAAAGGTAGGGTTATTAATTTTTGCAAGAGGAGCAATAGAAAATGTTGGAGCATCATCAATGAACTGGCTATGATAGTGGGGGTTGAATGGTGAAAATTTGAGGGTAGCAGTATTGGTGTTGATCTAGCGACGACAATTGCGACTGGACAATGACTATGGTTGCCAGGTGATGGTGATGGTGACAACAAACGAACCGGTGATCCGAAGGTGGCATAGGCTAGGAAGATGATAAAGTGACAGAGGTCCGACAACGACCAACAGTGATCTGGCGGTGGCAGCGGTGATGACAATTTGGGGATGGCTAACAAACGACGGTGATGGAAACCATGCAATGTTGATCCGACTTTGGTGTCAACTGAGAGAAAATCGCCCGTGACAACATTCAGGCGATGAGGATGTCTAATAGACAGTGGGGAGCTGATGATGGTAGCAGACAAAAGATGGCGATTCAACAGCTGCAACACCGACTGGTTGTTCGATGGCAAAGGTAATCTGCCATGGTGGCGTCATCCGACAACAGTGGTCCAATGGTGGTTGAACTTGGAAATCCTCAAGAGCTTGGAGCTCCTTTGAGTTTTCTCTTCTTAGTTTCTCTCCCCTTTCATGAAGAAATGATGGACTATTTATAAGTTTTAGGAGCTGCATTCTTTGTAAATACTATTAAATCCAGTCTATTCCATTGGACGGCTTAGAGTAATCCTCTTGTTGCATGATATTTGTTGAGTATTTGAGTGCCTTTGGCGGTATTTGCCTGCAACTTGGATTTAAGTTAAATAGGATTTATCCAATTCAGAATATATCTAATCTTGCGAGTGACGACAAAGACGATGAGCGACATCCCCTAAATTCGTCTCGTTGGTTGATTTAATAAATTCGGATTTACGTTGTAAGATAGACAAAACACGAAGAAATCGATGGAACGTGAGAGATTTTGAATTAACTGAGCGTTGGATTTAGTTTCTTTTTTTTTGTATGTTTGGCAGGATTTAAGTTAAATCCATGACTACATCCCATAAATATTATGCTACCAAAGACCCTCTTAATGATATTAGACTTAGACGATTTTGGAATCGTTGGATTTGTCTCATCAAGACACTCAATTTGACTATAAACTTGTCAAAATTAGAAATCAAAATTTAGAACTCAATTGTCCTAAAATATATCATAAATATTTCTATACTTTTTAAATATATGATTTGGGCTTATTTGGACTCATATTGAATCGTTTTTTGTCATTTGATTCATCGTGACATTCCGCTTGATCATAAATTCATTAAAATTTGAGTGTAGATTATTTTTAATTTAATTTTTGAAGCTTCCAGTTTCAGTGTGCATCGAGATTAATGTCTGATCGAGAGAAAGTTTTGGGGGCACATCAAATATATTAATTAAATGTCCTGGTATGATTAAATTTATTCAATTTTATTATCTTATAACTCAACAAATATTTGATGACTTGTTTGCAAAATTAGAAGGTTTTTAACTAGTATACATCAAGACTTCTGCTATAATTAGCTTAATTAATCAAATAGTTAAACAAGCATGATTAATTAGAGTCATTATAAAAATAAGCTATCACGAATTATCTTGGTCTTCCAAACTAACTTGATAAATTATGATTCATTTTTAATCTTTTGTTGGATTTTATTTAGATGGGATTATTTTCTTTAATTAATCATGCTATGACAAGCCATATTATTTTAATATCATACGTAGTAATTAACAGGTAAACATTGGAGACTTTTCTCATTCATAGCGAACTTGGTTTTCTTTCTTTTCCCTTTGAGAGGCCTATACTCTTCATCATATGGCAGCGAGGTCTAGACTAAAATTTTAATAACTTTAATCAACTTAATTTGTTTTTTTTTTTCGGTGACGGTGAATCATTAGAGAATAAGGAGGAGAGGGATTAGTGATGGATGGTGATTTCTAGATGTAGGTAATGAATGCTGACTGGAGATTTAGGTAACAAATTCTGACTACTTTGATGTCAAATCATATTATAGTTTGGTGAACGAGAGTTTTCCAACTTTATTGATTTCTTGTCCGCATTGCTATTAAAACTTTTTTTATTTTTTGGTTTTTTGTGAACATGTACCTAAACCCAAACGGGTTAGATGATTCTCCTTATGTTTTCAATATTTCTTTTTGGATGGGCCAACTGCACAGCATTATAAGAATTTATATTCTTACCTTTTATTTTTTTAAGGTGAACATTAAAGTATGATTTGTTAGAAATTAGCAGGTTACTGACTGGGCCATGCATTTATTCATGCAGGAAATAATTTAAACTCAAATCTAAAGTTAGGCTCAACCCAAATCCCATGGCTCTTACAAATTATCGCATTTAATATCTTAGGATGAAGGCCCAAAATCCCAAAAGAGTGTGTGCTACAAAAAAATTTCTGGATATTTACGTACATACCACCCAATTCTTATGTATTTACATATCTAACATTTAACCTTGCTTTTCTACATTTATGCCACCCAAATCTTTCATACCACATAAAAAATAGCACTATTTCAAGTTTAAAATATATATATATATACCTTCTCATGCATTGGTAAGTTGGTATGTATGAAAAAATTGAAGTTTAGGTGTTCAATAAGCAAAAAATACATGCATTGAGTGGTGTGTATGTAAATCTTTCAAAATTTTGACCTCGAGACTAAAGCTGAGAATCTTAGTTGGGCATAAACATGGGAATCCTAAGATGTTGTTGATAGGGATTATGAGGGAGATCAAGTTTCCAGAGAGTTTGAGCAATTATTTAAGCACCCAATTTTCGTGTAGTAGAAACCCACCAATAGATGCCACATAATGGCTTGTGGAATGAATATAAACATCCCAACAATGACATGTATTATCACCACCGTTGCATCTATAGTGATAAAATGTGAAATGTTCCTCCTTGTTTTATGTTTATTTCGTTCAATAAAAAAATCATCTCTTAGAATCAGCCTTTTAGCACACTAGGCGAGTGACATAGCACAACGCATGATTTCAATGCATTGATAAGGCCAAAATCCTATATAAAAATTTCATGAACTAGCAAGTGGTGCAAGATAGTCGCCAGAAAACCAATTCTCTAAAAAACAGTCACCAAAAAAAGGAATGGCGAGCAAGACCTCTAGCATGAGAAATTTAACTCATAAGCTTCAACTAAATAGAAGCGGAATAAGGTTGAAACCCACTTGAAAGATCACAATTTCTTTTCTTCTCTTAATTTTTTAATTAATTAATAATTAATTAACTTTTTTTTTTGTCCTAAAACTTTTTTCTCAAAGCCTATGTTGATGAAACTCTTTAGCTTCACATTTCACTTGATTTACCAACGTCATATTCTTGGCTCTATTTAATGGCTGGTTGAGAAAATGGAGATTGAATTAAAAATATTGTAGATGAATAATAATGTTTATAGTTTTTCTACTTGAGAAGGCTAGTAAGTAATAGAAGAAAATGGCACCAAAGCAATGTTGCAATACATCGGTCATTAGATTCTGATTTACTTTCTCTTTTCCTATTTTACAATTGAAAGAATATGTTACAATTTTTTATACACTCCTATCTCTATAGATTAAGAATATCTCTAATATAGAAAAGATACTTTAATTTCCTAAAATTAGGTTACCTAATATTAAGATTTCTAATAAACAAGCTTCCGAATATACAGGCATTAAATTTAATAATTTCCATAACACTGTCCTCAAGCTAGAGCATAAATATTTATCATGTCAAGCTTGTTACAATATAAGTAACCCTAGCTCCATTAAGGGGCTTTCTGAAGATGTCCCCAAGCTGTTCCCTAATCTTTATATGAAGTGTAGAAATCAAATTTTTTGAATATTTTCATGAATAAAATAACAATCTATCTCAATGTGCTTAGTGCGTTCATGAAAAATATAGTTTGAAGCATTATGAGTTGCAGCTTGTTTATCACACCGCAGCTTTGTTGGAACTGTCATCTGAAAACTCATTTCGGTCAGGAATTGGGAGACGGGAGACCTACATCAATTTACTCAAAGCTTATGTCATTACTTGATACTCAGATTTACACTAGATCGTGACATTATATTTTATTTTTTACTCTTCCATGACATCAAATTACTACCATAAAAGTATAATATTCAGCAATGGATATTCATCAATCTTGAAACTTGCCCAATCTATATCAAAAAAACATTCAATATTTCTATGCTCATAATTCTAATATATAATCCATTTTCTAGAAGCTCCTTTGAGGTAACATATTATCAGTTCCAGAGCTGACCAATGATGGACTGTGGGAGATGACATGAACTGACTTTTAATGCTAACTGAATATTGTCAGGGCGAACGCTGTGATGTAGCTTAATTTTTCCAATAACTTCCTATATCATTTAGGATCATTAAAAGACTCAATCCTTGGTAAGTTGTTGATTAGTAAACTTTGGAGTACGACTTGGTTTGATCTCTAATTTCTCGTTTCTGCCAACAAATTCAAAATATACTTCTGTTGAGATAGAAATGTACCATTCTTGCTCCTTGATACCTCAATCACTAATAAGTACTTCAATGAACCCAAATCTATAGTGTTGAGCGCTGATTTAAAAAAAATATTTCAATGATAAGATTTCATGTACATCAGTTTCAGTAATAATAATACTATCAACGTAAACCACCAACAAAATGATTTCATAAGTAGATTGCTTGCAGAATAAAGTGTGATCACTTTTCCTATCCTGCATCCCAAACTTTTATACTGCTTAGCTGAATCTTTCAAACCATTCCCGGGAGCTTTGCTTTAATCCATATAGTGATTTCCAAAGATTGCATACTTTTTCAAACTCCCCTTGAACAACAAACCCAAGATATTGCTCCATGTATACCTCTTTTAAAAGTTCACCATACAAAATTACATTCTTTACATCAAGCTGGTACAGTGGTCAATTATTTATTGCAACAGAGGATAGGAAGATGCAAATTGAAGTGAACTTAGCTACCGAAGAGAACGTGTTCAAGTAGTCAGTCCTATAAATTTGATCATTAGCCCTTGGTAACATACTAACCTTTGAGAGGAGCTACATATCAATTTGAAAGAAACTTAACTGCAAATACACTTTTACAGGCCGTCCTATAAATTTGATCATTAGCCCTCGGTAACATACTAACCTTTGAGAGGAGCTACGTATCAATTAGAAAGAAACTTAACTGCAAATACACTTTTACAGGCCACAATCTTCTTGTCATAGGGTAATTCAATTAGTTCCCAAGTTTCATTTTAAGTTAAGGAGTTCATTTCATCAAACATCGCTACCCGCCAACCAAAATGATATAGGGCCTGTTGAACAGATCTCCATACTTCAATATAGTCAAGGAAAGCAATAAACGAGCAAGAAGTATAAGATAACTAATCTTAGTTGACACGAGGAAATGGGATAGACGTATTGACGTTTACATCTTTGAAGACCAGCATGTAAATCAAGGTCACTAGGGGAAGGATCTATTGAAGAAGATATCGGTGTCGTACTAGGATCATGGGGATGAGGTCCTCTCAAGTAAACATTGGTTGCGGGTGGTATGGGTTGTGGCACTGGTGGTAGAAATGGAGCTGAATTGATGATGTGATACATTAGCAACTCATCATCATTTTGTGAGGATTAAGGCAACGATGAGTCATCAAAGAATAAGGTTTGTTCATGACATGTGACATTAGCAACGTCTATGTACCTGTTTAAGGGAGGAAAAAAACTTTGATACCATTTGTGCAAACGCGAGTATCATAGAAAGCCACTTCTTAATGTCTTAGGATCCAATTTAGAAACTTGGGACGAGTGTCACAAAAAAAAAAACACATACACTTAAATATATGTGGTTCAGTGGGAAAGAGAGACTTGATTGGAAATTGAATTTTGTAAGGTATATGGTTCTATAAAATAAAAGTCATCGTATTCATCAAAAAAACATGTAGTAGAAACCACATCAAATTAAAACCGTTTGAGTATATTAGCTTGAAACAAAATGATTGTAGCTGTCTCAAGAAAATACTTATTTTTTCTTTCAGCTATTTTATTCTGAGACAAAGTAATATTCTTTGGTATTTTCATTTATCAGAATCTTAAAAGAAGCATTGAATTGAGTTATTGAGTTTTAATTTCAGCACAAAAGAATTGAAAATATAACAGTAACTCAGAACGAGATTTCATAAAATCAAGTCATACGAGAAAAATTATCTACAAAAAGTGACAAAATGTCGAAATTTATTAGATAAACCAGGATAAGATCCATATACATCAAAATGAGCCAACTGAAAATTATGACTAACTCTTTTATTAATTCTATGAATAGAATATAAATGATGTGTTTAGCAAATTGCCACGACTCACAATCTAATGATGATAATTGTTGAAATTAAGGGTATAAAATTTTTGAGCATAGGTGGTGGATGTCTTAATTGACAATGAACCTTTAACAGAGATAAGGCGTTAGAACAGCCTATGGGTCCCCCCCCTCCCCTTTCTCAATTCTCGTCATTTATCAATAATCTTCTTCGTTATAAAATCCTGAAAAAGATAATAGTCAGAGAAGAATAAGATACAATACTTAAGAACATGTGTGATCGTGCTAACAAAGACAAGATTAAATGAGTTTTGAGGTAAACTAAGAACAGTAGTTAAATATAGTGTAGGTGTAACATTAATGGTGTCAAAACCAAGAACATTAGAGATAGATCTATCTGCTAAGGTGACTGAAGACAAATATTTGTGAAATGTGGAAAATAATTTTTAATTACATGTCATGTGATTTGTGGTACCCGATTCAATGACTCATTTTGTGGAAGAGAAAAGAAGACAAGTATCATTGTTACCTGACTCGGCAAGAACAGTGACAACGGGAAATTTCTTGTATGCTTTCTGAATCGGATGAATTTAGCATTCATCTGCAAAATTTGATAGAGTTTGACTTTGAGAGGCCTCAATAGTGTTGATCATGTAAGCTGACTATGATATGAAACCTTTCTGATTCTTTTTGAACGACTTCTAACATGTTTTCTTTGTATGGCCAGATTCATGGCAACAATATCAAACTACCATCCAGCCTTAATTTCCAGAATTCAGAGTTTCATCTTCATAATTGCTCTAAAATTGATATTTATTAATGTATATGTATTTTTGGCTAGCAAGGATACTAGATTTTTGTACGGATGAAGCTTGAGAACTTAGAATAGTACGCATCACTCTAATATAGGCTTCCTTTAGAGTAGTAACTTTTGGGTTAGATCGAATCTCTAATTTGACACATTCATACTCTGAGTTAAGGCCAGCTAGAATAATCATAATAGGCTTTTGTTCTCTTTGAGCATGTTAAGTCTGGACGTCAGTACATGCATTCAATTCTTCATAAGGATGTTTAAAGTACATGTGATGCATGTTAGTGATTGTTCTTTTTATTCGGCTCAATATAACTCGCATACATCAAATATTCGAGAAATATTTTCGCACAGAATTGCCCCATCATATTTTTAACATAGTCATAATGAGTAATATGACTAGATTAATCAAGTTCGATAGAGTTCAATATTTGTATCAAAAGCTGAGCATCAACTCTTATCCACTTAGAATAATTTGAAGCAGTTTCATCTGGTGGATTATTAGTGAGGCTACTTTCTTGAGAAATACTTTTTTCTCGAATTGGCGTCATTTAACTTTTCATCCGTAATTTTAGCCACCGATAACTTGTCACAACATGTTTTTGTTTCATAGTCATGAGTATTATCGAATATTCAAGGGGACTGAAACAAGTGATCCAAATGATGCGGGCAAACCAATAAGTTGAATTGCACTTACGAATGGACTCCTTAAAATGATGACACGGACGGGACCTTTGATTGAGATGTAGTCGAAGCTCTAATCGATCTCGATCTTCCAGTAGGCGAAAGTGCAACCCCTTCCCTTATGGCAGTTAAAGACGAAGTCGATGAAGAAGCTGAAGACAGTCAAAGAAGACAAAGACGATGCAAACTGAATTGCTTCCAGATGAAGTTGAAGCAGAACGATGAGCTTTCAGACAACGACGAAGCCGATGTTTGTTTTTTTCATTCGATGCCCTCCAATCGTCTTTGACGAGTGATTCATATGAAGCCAATGAGCTATCAAGATGCGCGAATCACACCACGCTAGCAAAGCAGACGAATAATTCCAATGATGGAGATGAGGCTCAGATAACATGTAACAGGCAAACTTTCTTTCTTATTTTACAATTGAAAGCATATGTTACATATTTATATACACTCACATTTATATAGATTAGGACTATCTCTCGTATCGAAAAGATCATATACTCCGATCTCCTCTATCTAATATTAAACTTCATAATTTACAAGAATTAGATTTAATACTTTTCATAACATGATTATTTTAATATCCGCAGTTTCAGTTGGCGAGTCAAATTTTGTACTGGGTTCATTTTGCTATTTTGTGCTTCTTCAGTTATCTTGCCAAAAGTGATTAGTTTATTTGATTTATTATAATTATTAAGCTTTAATACTTAAGTTAAATAATAAAATTTATTTGTTATAACGTGTATATTTGTGACAAGTATAATTCAATTGTTGTGATAGGATTGTTTTCTGTCGTAATGTTATATTGGCGCTTAAATATCCTCTTGATAAATTCATGGGTACAAATGTTTCCAAAAAACGCATGGAGGGGAGATTATAACTTAATTTTAACCAACCAATGTGAATGGTTGGTGGGACATTATTCCTTACTATTTTGAAGAGATCATTTTTTATTTTGTTAGAAAGTATATAATTGCAATCTAAAACATTGAGCAATACTCTTAGTGACAATCATAGTTCTAAATTTAAATTTAATAAGAGTTTGAATGTGTCACTATAGGATTGTTAAGATCTCTTTATTCCAGAGCTTATGCAAGCTCTTTAAAATAATCACAAATGTGTATAATATCAAAAAGCATCATGTCACATTGAACAATTTGATTTCAGAATTTGATACTGATGATAGCAATTTAAGTTAAATTAAAAAAATGAATTTCATAAAATTACAATTTAACTCATTTCCTGCAGAATATTTCTTATTAATTCCATGAATTAACAGACAATTAAAAAGATTTTAGTGTTCATAAATCTTTAGAAAGCAATTAATATGATCTCTTTTGATTATTGAGATAATTGAGATTGATTTATTTGTATGACTATTTCGAAGTTAAATTTGTCTGTTCCTTTGTCCTATGTTAGACTAAAACACTCTATTCTCCTCTCATCTTATTACATTATATAAACCGAGAAAATATTAGGTCAGGACTCCGGATGCATCCGGAGTCCTATAGGGATAGGGGGGCGACACGTGTAAAGTTGACCAATCACAAGGTATTGTGATGGGTATACTTTACACGTGGCGCCTTCTTATTAGACTCCGGATGATCCGGAGTCCTGACCTAATATTTTCTCACATATTGAAAAGATATACTTAAAATAGTGATATTTTTAATATTGCATGAAAGATTTAAATATATAAATATATTTAAAAAAATTTTGTGTTGAATATGTAAATACATAAAATTGAGGGGTATGCATGCAAACGCCCCTTAATTAATCGGTTGATCATCTTGGGAAAAGAATTTAAAAATAAAAAAAGATAAAAAAAGCTTATTTTTTTTTAAAATACATTTATGTGTTTTTTTAAATAAGTGAAAACAATAATAAAAAAAAAGATAATATCAAATTGGCCTTCGTCTTTCTATCGCATATTTATATTTTTTTTAATTTAAAGAATACTCAAAATAACTTAAAAATTATTAATTTTTGAATAAGTTGATAATTTCCATAACTAATCACGGCTTATTTTAAATTAAAAATTAAACAAAACAAAATATCATTTTTCCCCTTAGATATTTTGGTATTCATATATAATATTATTTTTTATTTCATATTTCTAGAAAGGGAGACACAAAAATGAGTTAGAAAAAATTACAAATTTTAAAATATTTTAAAATGAAAAAAATTGGCTTATTCATTGTTTAAGCATGCATATAATGAAATTGATTTGTCTTCTGATTTTAAGCTATTTTTGAAGTTAGAATGGTCCTGCATCTGTAGAATTGTACATGCATGTTTATTTTGTACATTAGTTATTATAAATGCAAATTTGTTATGATGATTTGATATGGAGCTGAGTTGGGGTCAGCTTGGAGAGTTTGAATGCTGCTCGAAAGCGGACCTTTGTGTTTAATTTTGAGCCAGCTTGGGTCAAAATTAAATTAACTTCAATCTAGATCGAAATCGAAACAAGCTAGCTCGGATGAGCTATTTGGATTTGTTCTAACCCAAAGATCGAAACAAATTGGTTTGTTTCAATTGTGTCTGTTTAAAATTAATGAACACAATTAAATTTACAAAAAGTTAAATTTTACTGTTTGTGTATTCTATTAAACAATCTTTATATGTACAAAAAAATTTAAAGAAATAAACTATTTATTTAATTTAATTTGATATCCATCTGTGCCAAAATTTGAATCGGTATTAGAGAAATTGATGATCTTTTAGTTAAGTTCACCCCTATCTATTATGCAGGGACATAGAAACAGATGTAGAATTAGTGGAAGTTTAGGGGAGATGCCATTTACGAGAAATTCTTTTATGTAGTTATAATAATATGAACGTTTTACTCTTTTTTAACTTATCCTACAATCATTTATATAAGAGAAATTTATCTCCCATAAATTTTGTATACTCCAATTAATAGCTTAAAAGCTGCAAATCTTATTTTATAGGAAGCTAACACTGAAATCTGCACACAAAAATCAGAGTTAGAGCTTCTGTGGGGCTGCTGCACTGGTTTGAAGTAATATCTGTAAAGCTACTGAAATAAAAAAATTGTTCAAAAAATTATGGTGGTTATTAGAGTTTAAAAAAAAATTAGGCTTCATCTTTCTAGCAACCATTGTACCAAGTTATATCTGGTGGCAAAATACAATTTTTGGCTGCAGTTTTTTTAAGAAACAAATAAAATACAGTTTTGACAAGCAAAAAAAAAAAAATCTGTGATGCGACACGGCACTGCTGCCCCAGTTGTAGCTATGAAATTGCCGAAGAAAAAACTGTTGTTCAAAAGGTTGTGGTAGCTATTACATTTTTTTTTTTTTTTTTGAAAAAATTAGACCACAGCTTTCTAGCATCCATTGCAGATAGCGAGGTCTAGTAGAAAAACGTAGTATAGGCGTTTAGGCGCCGGATCAAAAATAAATTTTTTTCCGTTTATACAAATTTTGCACTGAAGGTTTTTATGGATCCTTGGACCATGGAAGACTATCTACCAATAAAAAATAGTTCTCAAACATTAAATTGATATCAAACATGTGTCTTATCAAGCAAATAATTCCAACCAAAGCTAACCATGTTCGAGCACGGTCATACCAATTCAAACCCTAGTTTAATGCGTAAAACGTTTGTTGAAAAGTTTTATGGATGTCTTGAGCTATGATAAGCTATGCATTAATGGAATATGATCCCATAGAATTCCGGTGGACATCCCGCATACATCAAGAATTGATGTTAATGGGTGTGTCGGTCTATGGCGTGGGTGCATTGGTTCAAACCCTAGTTTTATGCTCTAAATACACATCAGGGAGTTCTCATTGATGTCCTGAGTTATGGGCAACTATGTATGAATGAAAAAACATCCCACAATATTCAAGTGGACATCATAAACATGTGATATCAATAATTAATGCTAACAACTCTGATGTGTATAGTCCCTACTCAAATAGGCTTGCAAGAAGTGTTTCTAGGTTGTTAGATATTGTATATGATGCCCATAATGAAATGAGACAATTGTTATCTATATCTTATTGTTGAACATACATATAGTGCTTTGTAAAAATAAGAGAGGGCAAGGTTAGTGTTGTGGGTGGGAAGAATTCCAATTCCTGTGTGGGAAATGTTCATGATCTGACCATTTCCTACTATGATGTGTTTTGTTCCTTAGTTAAGCTTTGAGTGTTATAGATTTTCTAGAAGTGGTGTTAGGTGTGTTGAGGCACCTATGTCGAGTAACCATGTCGGTGGTGGTGGTGTTATACTTTTTGTGTGTGTGGTGTATCGTATTTATGGGTTGGTTTGTACTGCAGATTGGCTCAGTGCCATCATTGGGCTGTTGAGAGTCCTACCTTGAGGCATATTTGATAGTGATTGTTGGTTTGTTTTTGTTATAAATATTTTGGTGTTTTTATTTTGGTTTATTTGGTTATTGGTGCTAGGTTTGTACTAGATTTCATTTTTTTTGTTTTTAGTTGTGAAGAGAGCTATGAGAGGTTGTTATTTTAGGTTTTTCATAGCAAGGTTGGATTCCTCACTATGTAGAAGAGAGTAAAAGTCTTCAAGTCTAATTGGGTTTATTGTGTGCGTATGGTTGTTTTGAATCCTAAGTATTTTGGTGGTAGGTCATTCATTGTGTATAAGATGATGTTCTTAGAGTCAATCATGGATCATGCTTTGACAATGTCATCATTTATGGTCTTGATGATGTTGACTAAATATTGTGACATGGTATTGCTCCACATCATGATATTGTGTAGCTAATTATTGAGATGAATTACTCTGGAATGATTTGTTGAAGTGAACCACATTTCTAGAGTTGTCCACAAGGTTGCTGTATTTTGGAGATGAAGTACATATGACAAAATTGGATTGAAGATTGTTGATAGGATTGTTGCAACTAGATTATGATAAACCAATTTTTAGAGGTTGAAATCGGGATTCTCTTATGGAGTACTAAATTAAATGGTGAGCTGTTTAAGGGACCCCCTGGTGTTTTCCTCCAGAAATTCTTCAAACCATTAGCTATAAAGAGCTTAAAAATGTTGGATCTCCATACCTGGTAATTGTCTTATATTAAGGGTGTTGTGGAGATGGTCTTGATGAGAGACATTAAGAATTTAAGGGATGCATGAAAATTGATTTCCTTCATCTTGTTAAGAAACAAGATGGATTGTTTGCTTCATCTGATCGGTGAAGATGTTGAGGAGTCTATTGATCAATTTTTGCTAAGCTAGAGCTCTAATATCATGTAAGAAAATGGAAGAGAGAGGAAGACAGAGTGTCAAGCCCAAAGAAAGATAAATTCCTTTCACTGTACTTTTACATCTTTATCATTTCATCAAGCTCTGAATAATGCTACTTATGTCTATTTATAGGTAATTACAAGAGTATAGTCGGCACACTAAGTAATTCATAGCATATGTATATGAAGGAATTGACTCATTGCCCTAGCTATCTAATGGTGGGAGGATATTCGGAGGGGAGATGAAGCTCTTGCCAATTTCGTTGTTAGAGGAGTCTTTCAGTTAGGAGGGGACCTTGATGGGATGGAAGATGTGAATTCATTTAGTAGTAACCAAAGCTAGCTATTCAAATCGTTTCAATTTAGTTAGTTCAGCTCATTATTTAAAGATCAAGATGATGCTTAAATAAAATAAAGATGATGCTTAAATAAAATAAACCTTTAAATCGATAAATTCCACATCTCGCTCAGTGGTGGCTAAAAATGCATTTTGATCTTGAAGAGAACAAACAACATCAATGTCCTATGTACTTTTCACCTAAGATATTGATATGTCTAGAAAAGATGTTTGTATAGTTATTATAGCAAAACACTGACTCTTAAGCAATTAATTATCCATATTGTGAAGGTTGAACCCAAAAATGCCATAATGTTAACCTGAAAATGCCAGGACAATGCTAAATCAAATTGAACCAATCAAGAGTTTCAATTTACCCACTCCCTAAGTTTAACTTATTTACAAACTCTCAGTAAAACCTCTATGAAAGCAAAACACTTATAGGGCTTTTTATGTGAAATTTGATGATGGCAATGATGGTGATGATGAGAACATTAAAATTACCCCTAAGAAAATTACATTTTTAATATATATATATATATATATATATTAAGATATCTAAAAAAGTGAATAAAAATAATTTTAATTGCAATTTGAAAAGAAAATAAAACTTTAAGAAAAAAAACTATTACTAGTAGTTATTTGTTAATATCGCCTTATAAAAATTGAGCTCTAAATTCTTATAAAAGTGATTATAGATGATATTTATCAAATCTTATTTAATTAAATACTTTATTAGCCAAATCTTTATAGCTACATAAAATTCTCTATTTTTTTTTAAAATCAACTAAATACCAATAAGTGATTTTCATTGAATAGTAGAAGATTTTGCTTGTATTTTCAAGGTCGTGAAAATTGAACCTCACTGAACTGAACAGAAGAAGAGACAAGGTTAAATAGTTAAATAAAAAGTTTACATAATAATTAACTTTTTTTAATATTATGCAATATAATAAATATGACAGAAATAAAATTTATACCCAATTAATACTATCAATATTTATAAATTTAAACCCTGATTAAAAAAATAATTATATGTATATTATTAATCTAGATTTATGAATAATAATTAAATTTCAAAATTTAAAAAATGTAATTTAGATTTATAAATGTATTTTGTAATCACACAAGAAAATAATAAGTATATAATTTACGATAGAAGTTTATATATCTATATTGTCAAATTTTTTAGTTTTCTAAATTATATTTAATATACATCTGTTACATTTTTATTATAAATTATTTATAAATTAGTATATTAAATATATGTATTTTTTAAAGTTATAATAAAATATATTTTATAATAAGGATATAATTGATCATAACTAATACAAATATAAATCTTTAAAATTTTAAAATATACCACATCACAGAATTGCTCATCTCAAAATCTCAAGCATTGCAACCAATCATCTAAAATAAAACATGGAAGTGGCCGAAAAGGGAGGCAAATTCTTTGAAGGATAAACCAAAATTTTATACTTTGGAATTAGCTTCAGGAACATGGTCATCAAGTAAGTACGTAACATACAATTCTTGTGCATGTAAAACTTTCAGATTTATACACATAGCACTTTGATTTTAGGAGGCTGCATGAAAGAGTATATTTTACTAATAAGTGATAATAGTGTTATTTTTTTATGTGATATTAAAGATTTCAAGTGCTATATATGTAAATATGAAAGTTTCGGTGTGAGATAAGCAAGTAAATAAGAATTGTGTGCTATGCGTGTCAATGCCTCGAAAGAGAGAATTCATTCATCAAATCATGGACATTATAAAACCATCCTACTGTGATCAATACACAACAATAAAGAGTCTTAAGATGGGCAGCAGTTCGTCTGGACCAAGCTAAACAATAGGCGTCCGTTAATCCATTTAAAAAGGAAAAAATAAAAACAAAGTATTAATGGCACCTATAAATTCCAATGATATATGATGTGGAGAGGACGACGAAATAAGCGTCTTCAGCCAACTTGCTCCACTAATTTGCACGCTTTAAAAGAAATGGTCTGTGCAGAAAAGAGGAGAAAGAAAAATCAATGATATAAGAGAATTGTGCAGATAGGCACGCTACTCTAAAACCTTGCTAAACACATCATGAACAAAATTGAATCAGCGCCACATCCAGCCATACAGGTACGCTGATGAATAAGTAATCAGAATAATCTAGTTCTTAAACAAGTATAGATGGACTCCAAATTTTTGGGGAGAACACATCCCGAATTTCATGGTGATCGGCTTAAATCTCAAAGTTAATAAATTGCATAAAATAAGAAGTATTGTATAGATATCAAAACTTACCAACATTGTAAAAACATAACATATTGAAGTTTAAAATATCAACATGTTAAAGTAATAAATTGCCTAAAGTATTAAATAAGATTTTAATACCATATCCGCAAAGCATTAAATAGAAAGTTCTATATTAACATTAAGCTACAAAAAAAAAAAAAAAAAAAAAAAAAAAAAAAAAAAAATTTATCCCACTAAAGTGGGGTCGGCTACATGAATGCTTTTCTCCATTTAATGAGTGAGTGTCATATTTTCATTTAATTCTAATAAATTAAGATCATTTTTTTTATACAATATGACAGTCTTTCTAGGTCTACCTCTGTCTTTATTAACATAAGTCGAATCTAAAACATCTACTCTCCTAATCGGATCATCAGATGGTCGATGTTTAATGTGACCAAACTATCTAAGACAACTCTCTCTAATTTTGTCTATCACTGGAGCTACACCAACCCTTTTACGAATATATTCATTTTACATTTTATCACTAAGTGTAAAGTTACTCATCCACCTAAGCATTCTCATTTTGGTAACAATTAACTTAGTTTTATGCTTCTCTCCTAAAAGCCAACATTCAGCGCCATAAAGCATTGCAGGTCTCACCAGCATCTTATAAAATATTTGTTTCAGCCTAAGCGATACTTTTCTATCACACAATAGGCCCGAAGCATTTCTCCACTTCAACCAACCAATTTGAATCCCACTAACAACATCCCCATCTATATCACCATCACATTGAACAATTGACCACAACAACAACAACAACAACAACAACAAGCGTTTATCCCACTAAGTAGGATGGACTGCATTAATCTTTTTTCTCCATTGTGTCCTGTTGATTGTCATATTTTCATCTAGCATTTTTTATACAACATCCAAGTCTTTTCAAGCCTATCTCTACCTTTATTTACATAAATCGAATCTAAAATATCTACTCTCATAAATGGATCATCAAGTGGTCGACGTTTAAGGTGACCAAACCATCTAAGACGACTCTCTTTAATCTTGTCTGCCACCTGAGCTACACCAACCCTTTCACGGATATATTTGTTTCGCATTTTGTCTCAATGTGTAAAACCACTCATCCATCTAATAATTCTCATCTCGGTAACAATTAACTTAGTTTTATGCTTCTCTCCTAAAAGCCAACATTCAGCGCCATAAAGCATTGCAGGTCTCACCAGCATCTTATAAAATATTTGTTTCAGCCTAAGCGATACTTTTCTATCACACAATAGGCCCGAAGCATTTCTCCACTTCAACCAACCAATTTGAATCCCACTAACAACATCCCCATCTATATCACCATCACATTGAACAATTGACCTGAGATATCTAAAGTGTTCACACCTCTTAATAATTTGATCACCCATAGTTACAACTCTGTCATTAGAGCTACTACTATTAAAATTACATTCCATGTATTTAAAATTTACTACTATTAAAATTACATTCCATGTATTCAGTTTTAGTTCTAACTTAAATAAAGGTCTTTAGAATCCAATGCAAACCTCCAAAATTCAAGTTTTCCCTAAGCTTTTTCTCTAGCCTTATTCATGAGAAAGATATCATCTAACGAAAGAAAAAAAAATATGGTCTTAAACCCGATCCCTGATGTAATCCAACTGAAATAAGAAAATATTTGGTCAATCCTCCTTCTCTTCGAACACAAGTCTTCGAACACAAGTCGAACACAAGTAACAACTCTAGCATACATATCTTTAACGACTTAAATATACGTCACATCAACACCTTTTTTTCTTTAGAATTTTCAAATGATATCTCTTGGAACCTTATCATAAGCTTTTTCTAAATCAATTAAAATCATATGTAGATCATCCATATTCTCTCAGAAGTTCTCCATCAAACCTCTCAATAAATGTATAGCTTCCATAGTAGACCTACCCGACATAAATCCAAATTGATTATGAGAAATCTTTGTAATACGCCTTAGCCTATGTTCAATTACCATCTCCCATGATTTTAAAGTATGACACATCAACTAAATTTCTCTATAATTTGGACACTATTGTGCATCCTCTTTATTTTTAAACATGGGAACTAAAATACTCTTCCTCCACTCATCGAGCATCTTTTAGTTTTTAAAATAATATTAAAGAGTTTTTGTAAGCCAAGAAACTCCCAAATCTCTTATATGTTTACACACTTCAATTAGAATATCATCGAGTCTATAGACTTTCCCCCCTTGGTTTCCTTTAAATCTTCATCAACTTTTTCTTAACTAATGTGACGGTAAAAATGAAACATTTTATTATTATTAACGATATCAAGATCATTAAAGTCAATCGTATTTTCAAAAACTTCATTAAAAAGTTTATCAAAATAACTCACCCGCCAATCTTGAATATCTCTTTCTAGGAAATACACTTTTTGATTTCCATCTTTAAAACACATTACTTGAGTTAAATCTTTTACTTTTCTTTTCTCTGTTTGGCTAGTTTATATATATATATATATATATATATCACTAACAACTGAATTTTTAGCATCACAGATTATCCCTACAGGCTATTTTATATTTTTCTCAATTCTCTAAGCTTTTACATTTAAACCAATTTGTATAACATAATTACTTAAATTTTATCTTTTCATGCACATTATTATTCCACCACCAACTGTTTTTATTTATAGAAACTTTTTCTTTTGATTCTCCAAGACTTTTTCTTTTGATTCTCCTTCTTTTGATTCTCCAAGTACATCTTTTGTTACTTCTTTAATAGTGTTTGTCACTTTATCCTACATATAATTTATTTCTTCATGAACATCTCAAATCTTGAAATATTGAAGTTCACTCATAAAAATAATTTCATTTATCTAATTCTACGACAATAATTCTTAATATTATTTATTTAACAACTCTTCATCTTAAAATCTCGAATTATTAATTAATGTTGAGTGTTTAAATCCTCATTTGGAATGACCTTACAATCTTTACATTATCAACGATCACTTCTTCTCATAAAAAAATTTGTGTTTTATTAAATTATCAACGATCTCTTCTTCTCATAAAAAAATTTGTGTTTTATTAAATTCATTCTTATAAATAATAATATGCTCATTTATTTTTTGAATAAAGTATTAGCAATAACAAAATCATACGCTAAAGCAAAATCTAATATGGCTTATCCTTCTTCATTAATCTCGCTCCAAAACAGTAACCATAATGGATATTTCTAAAATCTTTTATCACTTTACCGACATGTTCATTCAAGTCTCTTTCAATAAAAATTCTCTTCAAGAGGTATCATTTGTATTAAGTCTTCTAGGTCATTCCAGGATTTTTCTTTTGAACCTATATCTAAACCTACTTAAGGAGCATAAACACTTATAATATTAAATAATCTTAGTATCAAAAATAATTTTAAGAGCTATAATACTATCTCTAATTCCATTAATTTTATCAACATTATATTTCAAAGTCTCATCTATAATTACACTTGCACCATTTCTAGTGCGACTCACCTAAATACTAAAGTTCAAAACAGAAATTATCAATCTTTTTAGCTTTTTCTCTCACTCATTTATTTTTTTGAATACATGAGATATTTATCTTTCTATGAATCACAATATCAACTAATTCCATCAATATCAACTAATTCCATTTAATTTGTCTGTGAGAGTACTGATATTTCAAGATCCTATCCTAATATTAATTTCATGGACTACTTTACCCGCATCCGCTCATAATGTGAGAATCCTTGCTTATTTGACACGACACACGGGTGCTGGTGTAGCGGCCCTTGCACACTTTTCACGACATTCAAGTCATACAATGTCGCTTCCAGGAGACGCCATAACATTTACACAATGATAAAAAAGATTCATGTCATAAGTTCCGAAAAATTTTACGCTGACTGTCGGTTGTCTAACGCAACCCTCTACTTTTCACATCTGAGGCTAGGGACTCGACAATGACAATATCAGTGATTAACATTAAGGTACAAACTAGTAATATAAAAATTTAAAATAAATTTAAAACTATAAGTCTTGCTCTCCCACTTCTACAATTCAATATCAAAGTAGGAATATGATAAATGACCAGCATACAAATGAAAAATTTTAAATTAAAATCTCCAACGTGTTTATCATTTAGTGTCTTCATTGGAATCATAATTATAATGAATTATTTATATTTTATCTCATTCGCAATTATAATAATGTTCTTCTAATCTTCCTCATCTTCTATCTTAAATATCATTACATTTCCTTAAAAAATATCATTCCCTTTTCTTAATCAAATATCAATTAGAGTTGTAATCAAGCCAAATATAGATGAGATGAGCATGTTGTGGATTAAGTTTGATTTGGCCAAATTATAAGTTGTTCATGTTAGTCTCAAGCTCGAGCCTGGGGCTACAAACGAACCAAGCTGAGGAGCTCAAACCGAGCTTTTGGGGTTGTGTTCATTATTGAGCTAGTTTATAAAATTCGAGCTCGAACCGAGCTTGAGCTCTAATCAAGTTTTGTGTTTATGTTCAATTTTAGATTCTATTTGAGTTAGTTCTTGCTCATTTCATATGATTATAATTGAGTCATTATCGAGCAGATTAATGAGTAAATTATAAAGCTACTTGATTTATATCAAAATAACCTTATTGAGCAGATTAAAATTAGTTTTATTTTAACTAAATAAGACTTATCGAACAAAATAATAAAATAGTATGATTGAGCTATTTATTTTCTAATCAAACGAACTTTATCAAGCTTATAAATGGGTTACTTGTTGAACTTAATAAAATATATGAGCTATTAAATAAATTACTCAAAAAAACATATAAATTTGTAAAATAAATGAACTAAACAAATAAGTCTTTATCTTATTTTATGTAATATAACTTAAATTTTATATTGATTTAATATAAATGAATTTTAAATTAAGTTTTAATTGAGTTTATTCACAAGCTTAAGTTAAGCTTTAACTAATTTTACTCATAAGCGTTAAACCAATATTATTTATGAACTTTAAATAAAACAGTTTATTGAGTTTCTAAATGAGTTTGTACATGAGTTTTAAATAATATTGTTTGTGAACATAAACAAATAGAATAAAGAGGTGTTCAAACTGGTTCATTTAACAATCAAGCATTCATGAAAATGTTCAAACTTATTAAATTAGTTAATCAAACAAATGTGAACGAGCTCTTATCGAGACAATTTACAAATAATTTGTGAAACACTCCTAGTAAGAGCCAAACTTTCACATGTATGTCTATAATTAGCTTGTTTATATTTTTATTAATCGTACTTAAATGGTATTTGACTTGTTTATATTAATTAGACGAGTACATCAATGAACTAATAAATGAGTTCAAAAATAAGTATCAAGATAGCATCAGTGAATGGAAGCACCGTCACATTCTTGATATTTCTCGTGCTTATTTAGTCAACTTCAACATCCCTTCATCTCTATGTGGCGACAATATGCTCACAGTTGAATATTTTACCAATAGGTTACCATAAAAAAGTACCAGCTCTAAATCCCCATATCATATTCTCTACGTGAACTACCCCACTACACCCGTGTTAAAATGATTGGTTGCACTTATTTTCCTTGATTATCACACCACAAACTTGCTTAGCGACCAATTTCTTGCATTTTCATTTGTCATCTCGTTAACACCAAAGGCTTCAAATGCTTCAACCCTCATACAAGTAAAACTATCATCTCTCTTCATGTGACCTTCAATGAAGCTTGTTTTTCTTATAGGAAACCTTCTACACCTGAAAATGTGTCTCCCACTACTTCCCCACCACCTCTAACTCTCATACCTACCATAATTTCCAACACTATAAACCAAGTTCAACCACCATTGACTTCCTCTGATAGCTATATATCTCCACAAACTATTCCTCTGATAGCTATACATCTCCACAAACCTCGGTTTCTACACAAACCAATCTCTCAATCAGATCCCACCTCTCTACCTTCACCACCTTTTCAACAATCTCACCATATGACCACACACTCTAAATCTGGCTCCCTACCTCCAAAATAGTTCCTAGATTTTCGCAGTCATCTCAGATAACGAACCTATCACTTATATTCAAGTTGTTATACATTCTAAGTAGTATGAAGCCATGAATGGAGAAATTCAAGATCTCTGCAATCAAGATATCTAGATCCTTGTTCCATCTCCAACTAATCAACCAATTATTGGCAGTAAATAGACCTATAAAATCAAGCACCACACCGACGGTATGTAGCCTTCTATAAAGCTCTTGTCGCTAAAGTATATCAACAAGCAATTGGCCTAAATTATACTGACACCTTCGACCCTGTGGTTAAGATTCCTACCATCTGTGTTCTTGCACTTGCCCTCTCCAACCATTGGCAAGTTCATCTACTCAACGTCTCCAATGTTCTTTTTTTTTCACGGAACACTAATGACACCATGTATATGCGCCAACCCAAAGGTTACACCCATCTTAATCAACCAACTCACGTTTGCTTATTGAAGAAAGCCAATTATGGCTTAGGCGATCACCCCAGAATTGGTTTTAACACCTTTACTAGTCATCGTTGACCTCATTATTAGCCAACTTTTTATCTATCATGCGCACAATTCTCTAAGTTATTTCCTCCATGTATCTCTAAGTTCTTTTTCTCCATGAATTTTCTCCAAGTAATTTCCATGTGTAAAATTCTATAAGTTCTTTTCTCCACGAATTTTCTCCAAGTAATTTCCAAGCGTATAATTCTCTAAGTTATTTTCTCCATTTATTTTTTTAAAGTGATTTTCATGTGTAGAATTCTCTTAGTTATTTTCTGTGTATTTTCTTCAAAAGATTTTCATGTGTAGAAGTACGTAAAATGAGATTTTCACCATGTATTTTCTAGATATCCAAATTATGTGAAATGAAGATTTATCCATGTGTTTTTCCTATGCTCTAAATATGCGAGATTGTGAAGTTATCTCCCATGTGTGGTTCATATAAAATGAAGAAAACTCTCATGCGTAGTGTGTCTATGTGAAAGAACGTTTTATGTGTAGGTTGAGTGTAATGTGCTTAGCATCAATCATTTACAGAGTTGGGTGTTTAGGATGTCACTCGTAAGCTTATATGGTTAAGCTATGTCAATTTATAAATTTTAGTAACTAAGGTTAAATTGCTTGTAAATGCTAATTTTAACTTTAAAGCACCTAACAAACCCATTAAAATTTCAAACCCCGAAACAACTTGAAATTTTAAAACACTTAAAATTTCAAACCTTTCTAAACATTTTGAAATACTTGAACTTTAAAATACTTGAAATTCCAAACTTTTTAAACCCTTTAAAATAATTAGAACATTAAAAAACTTATAATTTCAATCACTAATTATTGGTATCAGGTTGCAAGAGCGTGTTAAATCAAAATATCCTCAATAGCAATCTCTAATTATTGCTCCACCATCATAAACACATGTATGTGCATAAATATACTTGTATTTGGTTGTATACATGTAAGGGTGTTGTATTCTTTGTTATGAGTAATGATATTAAAGGTGCATTTGTTTCGGCTGTAGCTGTATGAAACCCCAATTTAAAAATTGTTGTAGAAAATTTCCTGTTTAAAAGAAGTTTTTTCAGAAGCAGTGTAAGCAATTATTCTATTTGAAAAATTATGTTTTGAAAGTGTTATCTACGGATAAATATCTAAAATACCGCTCTGCTCCTCTTTCACTGTGATGTTAGAGATTTGAGTTGTATGCATGTAAATATGCATGTTTAGGTGTTAGATA
>NW_018165221.1:94005-102252 GCF_001263595.1 Phalaenopsis equestris
GAATGTGGAACAATTATCCAAGATTTTAAAATCAATCGACTTAAGCCAATAATTCACCCTGTTAATATTTGCTATTCTTTCATATTTTTGGGAGATGACACCTCCGGAATTATTTTCACTTCCCTATATTAATTCCTACTAAAATGAGCAGGTAGCCAAGAAACTTACTTAACCTAGCCCAAAAGGTATAACTCGTTGGACTAAGCTTCATGTTCTTGAAATACTAAAAATTTTTATTTGATATTTTATATGGCATTTGAATGAATGTCTTTTAATTGGTAGATCATTCACATAAACCTCAATTTTTTTTCATTTTTTGATTTGTAAATATTACATTCATCATCTTTTGAATTATCGCACCAATATTCTTAAACTCAAAGAATACTATATTATAATAATATAAAACATGTTTCAAAGTAAAATTACCCTTCTCACAATCAATTGGATGTATCTTATTCTAATTCTAATGATTGCTCAAGAAAGCGTCAAGAAAGCACAACATTAAGTAGTCTACTACAAAGTCTACAAGTGTGTCTATTCATGGCAAAGGACAAGTATTCTTTGGTTAGGCCAAATTCAAATTAGTGAAATCCATACATATCTACCATTTGCCATTAGAATTCAACACCATTACAATATTAGCTATCTAGCCCAAGTATTGTACTTCTCTAATGAATTTTCTTCAAGCAATTTCTAGACTTATTGGTGGACTTGCTCTGCAAGTTTCATAGCAATTCGCTCCATCTTCTACACACTCGGTCTCACCATGGGATCGACGTTACATGTGTGATATGTAGCATTAATATCAACATCTAGCATCTCATCAACCAACCAAGCGAATAAATTCGTGTTTTCCCTGAGCTGAAATTTGTCTCTTCCTAATTTGCCATCAAATGTTGTGCTTATCATAAAAAAGTCCTATTCTCCCCATGAATAACGATGACTTCTTCTATGACGAGTAGTTTCCAGTTTGCTTCCTTTCTGCACATCGAAATATATCCACAGCTTTCGAATAAACCCAAAAAATATTCAATAAAGGCTAGCCAAAGACGAAATTGTACATAATTGACACACCAACTACAACAAAGTAATTCATAGCAGTGAACCATTGCTCTCCTTCTCCTTGTGTAATTGGCAGTGATTACAACTATCATTTTGCACTCTCCAAAAACACCAAAAAGTAACCTCTACATAACAATGAGTTGTGAACTTTCCATCGAAACTTTTGAATAGAATGTTCACCAAACTCCTATCATCCATTGGGATGCTTCCAATCTAAAAATTCAGTATCAGCCAAATGACCATGAAGTTGCTGAATGGTTGATCAGTACTAGTAAAAGCTTACCATTTAATTTTTTTTAATTACTAATTTTGAAAACACTGCATTCCCTAAACAAATTAAATTACACGAAAAATTGCATCATTTTAAATAGTTGATAGGATTGAAATAAAAATCATTCCAAAAAAGAAAAAAAAAATCAACCACTTCCAAATTCGATTGATTCGTTTGATGATCGTGGTTCTATTAATTATTTACATAATTTTTTTATTATACCATGATTTTATATATGGCACAAGATCACAAGCTTACAGTCTAGCAAACCAGAGATAAATGCTTTGGAATCATTCATCATAAGCAATTAAAAATAAATCATTAGATACTATTAATGTCTAATTAAAGAATCATAAAATAAATTTCAGAAATACATGAAGAAAATAAGATAGTTTACATTAATGAGCGATGGGAGATATTACCTTCCCTTCATAAATTAATAAAATCGCATGCCACTTTATAAAAAATAATATTAATATTAATATCAGCAATAAACTCAATATTAAATACCACATTCCAGCCATCTAAAAAATCAGCGTTAAATCATTCATTCAAAGACCCAAGCCAAGCCATTTCAAATGGGTCGGTATTTTAAAATCAACTACAACTCAAGCCAAATCATGACACCAAACCAGGTTTGATAAATCAATAAACAGCGTTAAATCATTCATTCAAAGACCCAAGCCAAGTCATTTCAAATGGGTCGGTCAATTTTAAAATCAACAGCCAAATCATGACACCAAACCAGGTTTGATGAATCAATAACGACTATCATAAAGTGAACTAAATATTCCAAAAAGAGACATCTGAACTTAATAGTGATGTTAGAACACAGGCTTTGATCCCTACGATAAAAAAAAAAAGGAAAATATAAAACAAGAGGCTTTTAGAATTATAAACCAAATTTAAAAAGAAAAAGGTTCTACCATTGCCAGTGGATGGGAGGAGTTTCAGATGTATCTTCAAACAACACCTTACTGCTACCCTGGAACACATCTTGGCAATGGAGATTGGTACCATTAGCTTCTGATACTACTTTGCTGCCCACATTCTCATCCTCCAGTTGCCCACATGGCATCCCTGCCATTGATGCACGAGTGGAAGAGTGAAAGCAAGGATACAGTTCTGCACTATTACATAGCTGCAAATGTTGGTCCGGCAAAATCTTATTGACGTTGTACATCATTGGACCTCGGTTGATGTGTGATGATTGGGAAGAAGATGACAGAAGAGAGAAAGCACGATCAGAGCCAGAGGCTGCCACGCTCTGCTGCAAGTATGGGAACTGTAGAGGGAGACCGGAAGAGTGGAGAGTTCCGTGGTCAGATTTTGATGAGAAGTTGATCCAGTTAGAATCAGGTGTTGTGGTGGAGCATGTATGCTGGTGTAAGGAGTATCTGGTGCCTGCTTGTTGAAGAAATTTGGTATTAGTCGGTTAGTATAATAGAAAGCTCGTACTCAAGTTTTAGGTAGAGAAGGAAACCATGGGGATTTGTTAGGGAGTTTCCTGAGCTCTGAGCATCCAGCTGGGGTGGCTTCCTTCGGCGCCTGTTGTGGCCATCGAGGCGCTTCCTGCAACTTCGCTTTCCCTCATCAAACTCTGCCAAAGAGTGGAATCTGAAGGAAAACAATAAGCAAATGGTTCAAGGGCTTTTCTACAAATAAAAGGTTTATTAAGATAATGAAATCAATATATTTACACATAGGATTATCATAAGTTGATCCCAACAAACCCATCAAGTGGGGAAAATCTAAAATCTAATTCTGGTTGATGCCAAACATTTGCAAAGTTAATGAGGAGATATATTTTGTCCTCAAGAAATTTCAAGGATTCACTCCATTCTATATTTCTATTTTTTTTCCAAGGAATAGTGCATAGATGGAAGAAGCATCCCCCAGTTATATGGTCACGGGAAAGCTGATTTACGCAGCCTCACCAGAGGCTTCTACCATCTTCCCCATCATCAAGGGTTTAAAGAGTTTTTCAAGCTTACATTTGTGAAGTGTTTCTTCGAAGACTTTAGCTTTCATTCAAAAAGGGTTTTTTTTTTTAATTTTTATTACTATTATTTTCCTTTTTCTATTTTTTTTATCTATTCTCCAAATACACTTCATGCTTCTTACGAAACTGTTTTGAAAAGAAAATTTGCATAAAGTAAAACTATCATCTTCACTAGCTTTAGACCATAATGAATATAACTTTAACTAAAAAAATTCCAAATAATTGAGATAAAAATAATAAGACAAAAGAAATCAAAATAGTCTTCCAACTATTTATAGGTGGAGCCCAATCTAGTCCCAAACAATATAAAAAATATGGTTTATTTCCCGCACTCTAAAAAATATGAGCCAAAATAAATTCACCATTAATCGTGATGAAAATAGAAGCTAAAGTTGACAACGATCTTAAAAGTGAGAGTACTTCAAAAATTTATATCTTCAAATTTTATAGAATCTAATAAATACATTTTTCTAGTTTGAAATATTTTATTAAAAAAAAGTATAAATAATAATTGTTGAATTTGATAAATTTAATATACATTAATTCGCACAGAACAACATGAAATGTAGTCCATTAATTTTAACTTTAATTTTTATTACTTTTGATGGCAGGATTATTTAGCCAACTATTTTAAGATCATAATAATTAAATCAGACTTTTTTGTATAGTTGGGGGATAAAATGAACCCCCACAAATAAGGCATTTTGGTACTTTTCACGAATAAAAATGATGCTAAATAACAAAGATGTTAATGATGTATCACCAATTAAGAATGTAAAAGATTTCGATCATTTGAATTTTTTGGCCCATTATCACAGAGGGTTCGCCCGCAGCCGGCCTCGGGCACGACGCACCGGATGTGAAGAACAAAGGAGATGTTCGGAGATATGAACCAGCACTGAATGCTTACGTTAAATTCAAAAGAAAAAACTCATACAAGTGAAAAAATAAATAAAATTTACTTTCAGTTAAACTATTTTCAAGCTTCAGCATAAGGAAAGATTAAGGGATTTGAGTTATTGGTTTTATTGATAGCATGTCCATATGTATTCTTGTTTAAGGGATGCATCAATTTTAAATTGTACTTTGCTCTAGAAATATTTTACAATATCAAAGTACTTATGTTACTACATGTGAACGAAAGTCACATATAATAATTGTAGCACATCTCTTTCGACTAATAAAACATTTCATTTTAGAACTATCTTCATCAAATTTGTCTACTCAATTGCTCTCACAAAACATTAAAATGATTTTAAAAAAAAGAAAAATCTAATACCCTTATCAAAATTAACAATTTCTTTCACTAAGCACTAAGCTTATAGGTAGAAACAACAGAGTTTGCAGCTATTTGATTCTACTAAATTTTAGGACGATGAAATTCATCTATTCAGGAAAGGTTATGAATCCTTATTTGACCACAAAGTAATAGCTTAATATATGATGAAGGGAAAATTATCAGTTAAAGAGCCACTTGTTCTCTAAGAAACAATAGAGTTTGCCAGCTTGGTGGTCTCTAGATGTTAATCTACCTCATGGATGGCTAATATTTGAACAGATAACAAGTGGAATACGGTACGTTATAATCATAAACTCCTGCACATGTGATAAAAGTCATATCTTCTTCTATTTGTGATTCTTTATCAAGATTTTTTTTAGGGATATTTCAACATCTAGTATTAATTTGCATTCTAATTTCCCGCTTTTGCAACTAAATGTACAAGTAAAGCGTTGTGTTGGCATTCAAACATGGACAATTGGTAGAAGAAAAGTTCCTGACAATTAAGCAATTATTAAATTGTAAAATCACACAAAGTTTCAAACTACACAACCAAAAAACTCAATTAATCATTGAGAGATATGAACAACTATATGAAAAGTGTAATATAACCAAACCTGATGAATCAAACATACAAAGCAAAAGAAAAACAGCGGGGCAACAGAACAAGTAAATCATTTCATAAATTCATACAGGAGAACAACTTTCTCAAGCATGCCACAATAACTTTGTTAAGACTTATAAATCCTTAATTACAGTACAATCATTAGTTTGTTTTCATTTTATCCCCTTTGTTAGGGGATATGTTAGCCATCAAATTTACTAATATCTAAATATAAGCAGCTTGGGTGCGGATAGCAAAACTCAATAAGCACACAGAATGCTAAATTAATGAAATTTATGTACCATTAACCTTTAAAAAGGTTAAGATAACTATTCACATAGTGAACAAAATTCCAAAAAACAAAAAAAGCAAATAGCAAAAAACACATCATAGACACTTTAAAATTCATGTAAAAAATTACAACAATTATTACTCATAAAACTAAAATAATCAAGATTTTATAATGAGAATCTTTCAACAATTATATGTTTATGAAATTACAAAATAATATTAGTTAGGCTTCCATTAACCAAATGAAACTTGATTAACTTCACTCGACTACTACAAGGAAAGAAGATGAATCCAAGAAAAAAAAAACTTAGCAAGCACAATATCAATGTAAACTATTATTGCAAAGTATAACTTTATTACAACGGATAATAGATGAGAATCCAAGGATCAAGCAACCTAATGTGAAAAAAAAAAAAAAACAGATGTCCTTTACTAATCCTTATCCACAAATTTTCAAATTACATTACAAAAATAAATTGTTCATGCTAGCAGTTGAGAAAAACGTGGTCAAAGCGTATTAAGCCAAACTATAATGGTGAAGCTAATCATATTACCTGCTGCACTGCTGACAGAAACGTTGCTCCCGACCGCCAACCACCACAACTGGAGTCTTCGAGTGAACCTCGCATACCTTGTGCCGCTTGTGATACTCCCTGCACTTGCTAAGATCAGCAACACAGCCGTCCACTGAACAGGAAGCAATATACCCAGTACTGTTAGGAACCCTAGCCCTCCTTGATGCACCAGAGGATGTCACCATGGAAGCTGTGGTCCTCAATATTTGACCCTTCCTCTGATTTGATAATTCGAAATCTCCTAATTCCCCAAGTTTCAAACGAAACGAGTAATCAAAACTGCGTCCCTGTTGTTGAAACTCACTAATTGATCAATTCAAAGAGAAGAGGCGTGTTTCGATCTCTTGATGCCACTCTGCCAAATCCCAAGGAGGCATCGTCAAGTTCCATTATACGAAAGCAACCCTTACAGATTCATTTAAACGCCTTAAAAATTCTATATCGTTACTTTTGTTTCGTCTAATATCTATCATTTTCTTTGTTTCACGCCTCGCCCTCCTGTCCCTATCCGGCAAAATTCTCCCATGCGTGTTCTACTAAAATCCTATTCACCTTTTCCCTTCCCCATCGCAGACAAAAACAAAAGTAATTCGTGAAGAAGTTGAAAAAAAAAAATGAAAAACAATACATTAAATGAAAACAAAGCAGAAAAAGAAGATAATAAAGAACATATCGCAATTGAAGGACCACAGAAAAGTCAAAAACAAAAAAAAAGGAGGGAGAGAAAGAAATCAAGTTGCCCACCAAACCAGAAAAGGCAATCAAACAAAGCAATAAAATTGACAAATACATCAAACAAAAACCCTAACTAATCGGCGCGAACAAATCCAACTCAGGTAAAACAAAAAAGCATAGACTATCCGATGGTTCGAAAACAAGATTTGTTCAAGAACGCACCAGAAAAAAAATATCATCCAACAACCCCAACGAAAAACGAACTCGCCTAGCAAAACCCTAAAAGACAACCAAAGGTATTCACAATTTGGGTTAAAGAACCAAACAAACAGCTGAGCCGCATTCACTACTTACATCCAAATGAGACAGAAGAAGCACGAGACAGCCTTATCTTCCTGCCAACATGCAATTTCTCACATGGATTCCACAAACTGTAGCAAGAGAGAGGGGAAGCGGTAGAAAGCAGGAGTGCGTAATCCAGAACCACCAGCACCTTGTTCTTATCAAATAGCCGTAGCTGTAATGAAAGCCCTATGCCATAGTTATCCGGAGAAGTTCAAATCTGCCATTTTCTTTTTTAGGGTAGGGGATGGCCATCTAGATGGTAGATCGGCCATAACTAGCTGGCCATCAGACCATTTATTGAATTTAATAAGTGCATAATTCACGACATTCCATACGGCCACTTCGTAGACCGATGTCATCCTTTTCTTTTTCCTTTGTTAAATTGCATAATTCGCCATTGTTTCTCCGGAGCTTCGTGCCTGGTTCTGCAATATGCAAAGATATATTTTCTTATAAATTATGACTGTCGTGTCAAGAGCAGATAGAGCGGATCAATATTTAATTTTTTTGCAGTATTTTTTAAAAATTCTTTTTCAGATAACTTAGATGGCGCGCTCCGCGTCTCCACGTCTTTTATAGCTTCTGAATTTTTTTGCTTTTATATTTTTATTTATATAATATTTGAAATATAAAATTTAGGAGCCTTAATTTAGTACATTCTCATCAGAGAATTCATAATTTTAATTTCAAATTTTCTTTTCTCCGCAAGGATTTGAAGTCTATTGGTGGGATGGAAGGCCAATATCTCTTGCAGTTAGGGCCGTCAAAACGGCTCGTTGTTCACGAACAGCTCGTGTTCGGCTCGTTAATTTTGTTCGATAAGTTAACGAGCCGAACACATCGTTTTGGCTCGAAATACTACTCATCAAGTTTATATATATATATTAAGTAGTATTTTAAAAAAAACTAATTGACTACAAGGCTACAAAGATTTATAATCAATTAAAATATTGATAAAGAAAATATAATAAAAATCATTAAATTAGATTCAAATGATGTTTTAATATAAATAATAATTTTTAAAACTTGCTCAAATCCTTCTTGTCTTATGTCTTATGGCTTATGGCTAAATGTTTAGGGTTGTTAAAAGGACTCTTTGTTCTTGAACAGCTCGTGTTCGGCTCGTTAAGCAAACGAGCCGAA
>NW_018165221.1:102282-105086 GCF_001263595.1 Phalaenopsis equestris
TTTTTTGGCCCCTCCGTGTTCGGTTCGTTTACCCCCCTACTTGCAGTCAATTCACCTCCTCTGAAGTCATCCACGATCGGTCATTTGACACGATCGACTCAAAGTCCTTTCAAGACGCCAGTCAATTCACCTCCTCTGAAGTCATCCACGATCGACTCAAAGTCCTTTCAAGACGCTGAGTAAAGCATAAAAATAGGAAGATGAGAGAACAAAAGAAGCGAGAGGAAAAACATATAGTAAAGTGAGAGAAGTTGAACCGCCAAAAAGGGGTAAAAATTAAATTGTATAGTAATTTCAAAAATGTGCGGAGAGCGGATCACATGAACATAGAAAATGAGATAAAGAAATAAATTTTATTCCGATAAAGACATTACAAATTACAAAAATTCACTCATAAACTATCCAAAGATGAAATATTTTATAAGAGAGTCGGTCGCTGTTTTGATCGATACATATCCTAGCCGCAACCTCATATACAAAATTTCTCCCTGGTCCTAGAATAATTTAGTCGAGCCGTCTCAAAGTAAAGTTTGAAGTATCAAGGATTTCTCCTAGGCGTCCAAAGTTCATAGTGAAGGGTGGCCTGCACGCTCGACTTTCTCTATATGAGTCAACAACTCGTGCATCTCATCACCTTGTTGGATCTTTATTAATTGAGCAAATGTGTTCTCAATCTCATCCAGGCAACGATCTATCAATCCAAGAGACGTCCAATGCCAATTAATTACTTTCTCATGGGTCTCCAAATAATTGTCTGGGTGGTTAACACAGCCATCCTCACTTGAGAGTTGGCCGCCCTTACCTGACACATTTTCCACTGCTGCTAGAACCATAGTTGGATTCTTACCGATACCCACCGAGGTTGGATTCTCGCTTAGATTTCTCATAGCAGTCATATGCATCAAAAGACAGTGTAAAGAAAAAGGGCTTCAGAAAAAATGAAAATCTAACAAGTAAAATCGAGGCTCCTCGCACCAAGGAGTTTATCCAACTCAGATATGTAATCGATATAGTGCCCTCACCATGTAACAACAAAGCACCAACAACTTCTTGTGCAAATTGTTTGATCGACAGTTCTTATGTCACAGTGGAAGGTTGGGCTGATGGATTGATGGTCATACTGGTCGACTAAAGGTTCCTCCGCTTAGTGCTGAGCAATGAATTAGATGACCCCACCAAATCTGGTAATGTTATCGATTTTCACTTCTTAATGACGACTTTCTTCTTTCTTTCTCCTTCCAAGTGTTACCCTCCTTCGATCTCTCGAAGACAACACCAACCTAGTCTTTGATGATGATAACACCCGAGGGATTTGACATGTTATCCATTACAATGCTCAGAAGCCAATTTATTCAAATGAGAGGGGTCACGGAGCAAATAAGAAGGGAGGAGTCCTGCCACGCCTTATTTATAAGAGTCAACGACATGAAAATCAAGAGAGTTCAATCAATAAATCATTGATTAAAAATAAATGTGATCTACTTTTTTGTATTAAATTTTCTTATTCTTATCATAACATCGTTTTTAAAGAGTAAGAGAATCGATGAACAAAAATATGTAAATAAAAAAAATATGTCAGCATTGATTTTGAGGAGTTTTGACGGTTTAGAAAGAAATAGTATAATGAAGGAGAGTTCATTAACAAAAGATTATAAGGTCCACTTGTCCAACAGAGTGAGGTTGTTTGAGCTAAAACTAGTAAGGCTAAAGCCGACTGAACCATAAGACATACCAAAGATGACTGGAGGGTACAAGAATGAGTCATTCAAACAAAAGCGAGGCAAAAGACATATCTAAGCCAACCACAATGGAAAATCTAATTTGAGAGAAGATCCAGTTCCCAAGAATCTTCAACCATCCCATAGTAATATAGAGGCTCTTCATCAGGGGTCAAGGGTCAATAGTCAAGCCATATCAACTGACCAACCCATATCGATCAAGCTTAGCCGACTGAGCCAATCTCATCTAACCAAGTAGGTTTTAACTGACTAAGCTGATCTTGTCAAACTAAAGCTAACCAAGAATAATTGGGCAAGACAGAAAGTAGTGGGGCAACATACTCACATATGGGTGTAAATGAATCGAACACGAACGAACAGTGCTCGTGTTCGTGTTCGTGTTCGTGTTCGGTTCGTTTAAAATATAGTTTGTTTGAAATAGGCTCGCGTTCGAAATTGTTCGCGAAATGTCTATTCGTGTTCAGTTCAATTTGTTCGAAATTAGTTCAAATTGTTTGAATCGTTCGAATCGTTTGAATTGTTTGAATTGTTTGAATCGTTTGAAATTTTTCAATTTTGTTTATATTTTTTGAAATGTTAAATAGACAACAATTTAAATATTAATTGTCATATCACATCAAAAATGCCACCATTTTAACTTTTAAAAATTGAAATACATCTCAATAAAATATATAAGAATTATTAATATATAAGAATTATTAATATATATAAGAATTATTAATTAATTCTCAAATTACCAAAAACAATAAATAAAAAACTTCAACAAAAATATCTCTTCATCATTAATCAAGCAAATAATATATGTTAACCTCAATTTTTGTTGAGGTTTAGTTTTTCCTCTTTAGTAGCCTAGGGTCTAGCCATAGGACTTTTCCTGTTGATTATTCCTAGAAAACTAGACATGGAACCCTCACCATTAGAAATTCTACCCTCTTCTTTACTCAACTTGGAGTTCCACATATTGCTCTCAACCTCTAAATACTTAGTAGGTGGGGTCACTGTGGGGAAACTCGGGATGAGTCACCCTTAGGATTGTTGAACCTTAGGGTTGACCCTGGGTCTTGG
>NW_018165221.1:105218-105934 GCF_001263595.1 Phalaenopsis equestris
AGACCACTATGTAGAGGACCTAAAATGGGGTTTCATTTTATCCATGGCTTATTGGTGATGATTGGTGCCTCAACTCTACCAAAATACCCATCTTGGCCTTTTGACCCCTAAGGCACCCCCTAATTACCAAAATACCCCTCTTTGGCCCAAAATCCCAAAATTCCAAAAATTCCCATAAAATTCCAATAAATCCTAAATATTCCCAATTTTATTTTTCTCAACTACTACATGACTGAATTTGGCCAATTTGACCATATTTAACCAAAATCCCCAAGTTGCCCTTTAAAGATCCAAATTTCCCCAAATCTATCTTTAATGCCCATCAATTGAGTCTCAATTGACCACAATTACAATCCTAAACTCAAACTCACTTTTGATATGACCAAATTAAACCAAATCCAAGCTCAATTGGTCCATGATTTGAGCCCAATTTTGATTTGGGTCAAAACCCCAATTTTGACCATATGACTTAATCTCACCCAATTGAACCCATAGCCTAGTCAATTGGTCTCAATTAATGTTGTAAAATCTTTATAACATTCCTATAAATCAAAATCAACCATTAATATGACCTTGGTGAAGTTTCAAATCCATTTGACTTTGGCCTAAATCCAAAATTCCCAAATTTAGCCCCAAATTGGCTAAGTCCCCAAATTTCACCCAATTGATTGCCTTAACCTCCAAATTGGCATCCAATTCATGTTGAAAACTCTTCA
>NW_018165221.1:110731-132908 GCF_001263595.1 Phalaenopsis equestris
TTTAGGATGTAATTAACTATAGGGGCTTGCCCTTATAGGAAGCATGTCCGAACCTAGCTTAATATAAACCTTATTTAATCTTTTATATTAAATAGGGGAACTTGTCGGCAAATACAAAGGTTTCGCAGACCAAACGGACGTCATACTTTCCTTAGTTTATTTGATCGAGCCTCATCCTCAAGTCTTGTGTTTATCCTTCGGGATAGATACAGGATTTGAGGTACAGTGCTCTTTCATTTTAAACTATGAAAAATATGGGGTCAGTTTGATTTCATACTTCAACGTCCTTCCGAAGCGGGCGACTGGATTTTGATTCCGGTGACCGACAGCTTCTTACGGGCAACCCCACAACCAAACCATCCTCGAAATAACGCCGACAATATCTTACATAAAAAGAAAATGTTCAAATTGTAAATTCAGATCAATTCGTAGAGCTCTGTGAATTTGAAATCAAATTTCAAATTGTAAATTAAGCCTACATATTATAAACAGTGCTCAATAAATCTCCCATACACATGTTTACTAATTACTACAATTATAATAAATTCTACTCCACATTGGGATGGAAGGCTCAAATGGGCATCCTGGATTAATTCCTCGAGCTCAACCATGAATCCATGCTTGCCCAAAAGCTCTATCAGCATTTCATATTCTTCACTCATCATGTAAAAATACTTGTAGCCTAAGTTGACAGATCGTTCACAAATGCAACTGTGCAAGCAAGCAACAAACCAATAAAAGTGATATTAGATGTCAAAATCTGTCAGCAAAATCCACTGCAAAATTCAACCCAAACAGAGTCTTGATATATTTCAATTTAATAAAGAGTATGAGATAGAGAAAAATCATGTTAAATTTTTTTTTACAGAAGCTAATTCTTCTAAAAGTGTAGCATTCAGGCTTTTAATGCATGATTATAATTAAAAAGAAAATAAAAGTGAAATAATCAACAAAAGCTTGCATGATGCAGATACCGTTTCAGGATACTTGCTACAGTTTTTGTAGTTACTATCTCTTATTGCGTAGTGATAAAAAACATTGCGATAAATAAATGCAGACTCCAACATGTTGAAAGTTGAGTTTCATCTAGTGGAAACATCAATGGACAGTGACTTTTTAGTTGCAACACCCAATTATTTTGACACTTCTACAAATTTATGTAATCTTACAGGGGATTTTTCAGATATTTCACAAACTCTCTGATATTTTGGATGATTTCATGAACATCCTTTAGCCCATCTTGGACCATTATATTGATAATATATGCAAAGCATCTGACATGAAAAAAAATCATGGAAGTGCAACTTTCTGCATGATTGAAAATTCGATTTTAAGGAACTAACAGCCACATCATTATTGCTCACATTACCTAAAGTAATTGTAGATACTTTATCCAGAAGATTCCACTCCAACAAACACTCACAAATAGCAGCACAAATAGAAGTGTCATTATGTGGAGGCTCTAACTCAATAAAGTTGATAATAACCTTCTTTAACTTCCATGTTTCATCGATATAATGGACAGTCAAGCACATATATCTGATAGTCTGATTAGAGGTTCAACAGTCTGCAGTTAATGACACCCTACGAACATCTTTAAGGCGAGATTTAAGCTTCTTTTTCATGCACTCGTAAACTTTCATGCAATCATTTTTTATTGTGTTTCTTGAAACACTTTGAAAGTTAGGATTCAACATTTTTAACAATATGTTGAACCAAGTATGTTCAACCATCATGAATGGATACTCATGTACAATTATCATTTTCACAATCACCTCTCTTATGATTTGTTGATCATAATTTTTAGGATCATAGAAAATAGGAATCTCTGACTCACCCTGAACTTCTGAAGGCAAGAAGTTCAGTAAATTTTGTCTCTTGTCTCAGAAGTCAACTTATTGTTGACTCTTTGTTTTTATCTTACAACATTTTTTAACATGCCTAAGAAGTTAAGAGGTTGTACCTGACTTGGGTTTAAGTATTTTCACCCCACAGCAAACGCATTGAACATATGATACTTCAACCCCCTTAGAGTTTGATTTAACATCTATAAAATACTCTCACACAGTTGATTTTCTCTTCCTGTCTTTCATAACTTGCATTTCAGTACTAGTGCTCCCAACAATCAGTTCAATAGGTTGAGAACTATCAATTCATTCTTGTGTTGCAAGTGGCAGTTGTTTGTCATTTGATACAGATTGAGAATGTTCAACATTTGACATTGTAAATATTTATACAAAAAAAATAATATTAAATGATGTGTAAAAAAAAGTGCAGGCAAACAAAAAGCAAAGGATGGAAAAAGGAAAGGACATGGCTTTGTACAATTTGTATCACAAGATTCTGATTTAGAACTCCATAATTCCTCATTCATTAAAGTTTAATTTCTTGCAACAAAAGCCAAAACATTACATTAAAGACACCAAATAGCAAGTATAAAGAGCTAAAACAACACTTTAAGAGTTCCAAACATCAGCATTTAACAGCCCCCAAATTCAACCCTTTTAAAGGCTCCAAATCACTATTATAAAAAACCAAAATAGCTCTTTAAAGGGTCCAAACAATAAGTATAAAAAGCCAAAACAACACTTTAAAGGCTCCAAAGGGCAAGTATAACAAGCCCAAAATTATGTTTTTAATGTCTCTAAAATAGTGCTCAAAATAGTCCTAAAACGATGCTTTTAATGTCTCTAAAATAATACTCAAAACAGCCCTAAAATGATGTTTTTAATTTCTGCAAAACTGTGCATAAAACATCACTAAAATGATACCAACCCTTAAATGATGCTTTTAGTGTCTCCAAAACAGTGCTCAAAATAACCCTAAAACAATGTTTTTAATGTCTCCAAAACAATGCTCAAAATAGCCCATATGTAGACAATATAACCATTGTATGGTTCCGCATATGTAAATATACTAATAATATATCATATAACTGCTAAACCATTTCTGTAATGTCACAAATTAGCTTTCATGTCAATATATGCATCATTTCTTATGAGTGAACATGTCCTCTCATTTGTCCTCTCATTCTAGATAAACATCTAAAAAGTACATTAACCTACTTTAATTTATTGATAAAACAGCAGGATGCACACTCCACTAATTGTAATATAAGCAGATAGATCCACAATAATATGTAATAAAAATCTATTACAGAGACATAAATCATAATAGCATTAAAACCATTTTCTTTCTCACATAATCTAATTAATTACCAATCCATGACTAGCTTCTTATCAACCTTAATGAGAAAAAAAACATTTAGATGTGTGAATGATAACATAAACCACAAAAAAACATTTCTCATTAATTTGTGTGCGAGGCTGCCAACCATGTTCATCGGACTATGTACCCTTATCAACAATACTTTTATTGAAATATTATAACCATTATAGATGCAACAGCTCCGATTTGGAGCCTCCAATTTGCATATCTAACCCTTAAAGGATAATACAATTTGCATATCTAATCCCTTATAATAAGTGTGTGGTATAAAAGTAAATTTCCCAAATAAATATCATCTATTCACTAACAACTTGTTAGTAACAAGTTTCCATATTATCAATAACGAAGTACCATAAGGTCCGTAACACATATGATTATAACTATCATTATTCTCAAAAATAACGCAAATTAGACTGTAAGATATTTGAAGTGTGAAAGAAAGATAGAACAATAGTGCTCTAAACATTTTGCTTTGCTTCTTAAACTCCAAAAAAATCAAAACGTAACTCATACTCAAAGGCACCCTCAAATCCATCTATTGCTTTTAGCTTTTTTTTGCTGCAATAAAATGATAAACCTCAATTTAATATTTGCACAAGAGAAACCACTCCAAGTTCCTTCAGTGTAAAACAACATAGAAAGTTTAATATGAACAATTGAAATGTCATGTGGCTAACACAAGTTATCTTATGAAGAAGTCTCCAACAGAAGAAAGAACAATAAGGCTTCTCTAAATTTTTTCATAGCCAATGCAAATCTGGGCCACATTGTTTGAAAGTAATGCTTCTATGCTCATAAGATGAATAAGATATCGCTCATAAGTAATATTATATCCTAAAATAACAAGTTGTAGTTAAAATTAGATGCACTCAATAAAGAAAAAGAAAAAAAAATAATACATATACTTAAGCGGTGTCTTGATGCATGCTCATCCGTTATACTAACTTCCCCATCATTTATAAGTAACAGCCATCTGTGAGAACGTTCTTGTAATAACAAAGCATTTGTAATGCTTTGTTTTGTATTGATAGTAATACAACAAACTAACCTTCATGGAAGTCTCTTCATATGCGGAGAAGCACAACAAGTTCTATAAACAGAAAAATACACCATAAAAACACCCTAAAATTTACATGGCCATTCATATGAATTACCCTAACAACTGATAACAATCAAAGTTATCATGATACCGAACGGTATCAAACTACCTTTCAAACAAATTTACATGACTCATTCTCGCCCCTTCATTCAATCACAATCACATACCAATGAAAAACATAATGCCAAAATAATTAGCATCAGTCATGTATTTGGATTTCACTCCCAAGATCCCAAATAGATGTATCTGGATTTCACTCCCAAGATCCCAAATAGAGCTCAGTGCTCACAAAAAAAGTAGATCTACAGTCAATATGAAGATAAACATATATGGATTTCACTCCAAAAAACTTTAAAACCTAGGTTTCATTCAAAAAAATTAAATAAACCTAAAAAAATTTCTGAAAGTTTAAGCTAAGAGGCAAACCTGAAGATAAATATCAAATATTACAGAAAATATTCTCGAAGAAGACGACTAGGTAGCCTTACAAGCAACCAAGCAAGAATATCGAGCAACCGAACACCGAAGCAAGAATACCGAGAGTGGTCGATCCAACGCCGACTTGCTGAGGAAAAATATACTTCATCAAAGAAAAATAGAAGTAGAGATTAGAGAACGAACACAAAAAAATCAACCCTAAGCTCTCACCAAGATAAAACTTTTCACGATTTTGAGACAAGAAGACGGAGGATTCTCACTGAGAGAAGCTTTCACGATTTTGATAGGAGGAGGGTTCTCGCAATCACCGAGAGGAAGCTTTTCACGAACTTGAGAGAAGAAGGAGCAGCTGAAACTAAGCTTTCGAGAGAGGAGAAAGAGCGGCGTGAGAGGGAAAGGGCAAACACGTTTGAGACTCGAGAAGTTAGGGTTAGGGCTTCCGCGGTAATAAGGCTTTTTATTTGTTACATTGTTTGTATATATTAATATATATAATATATATAATATATTATATTAATTATATACCTTATATTATATAAATATATAATATCTATATTACTAGTATAGTATATAAATATATTATTATTAATAATTTATTGTACATTATAATTCATAAGATTTAATTTTTAAAATATGTCCACTTTTTTAGTATATAATTATTTTTAAAATATGATAAATTATATATATATATATTTATATTAATTTTTTTTTATATTTCAAACAATAACGATTCGAACACGAACGAATGCATCACTGTTCGTGTTTGATGCATTTAATAAATCAAACGAAAAAATTGTTCGTGTTCGCCTCGTTTGCTTATCGAACGAATCGAACACGAACTTTTTGACCAATCGAACACGAACTGTTCGCGAACAACGAGCTTTTTTGACAGTCCTAGACTCACATATTTAAAATACCAAAAATACCAGTACGACCCTTTTTAAAATATTTGAAATATAAAATTTAGGAGCCATAATGTTGTACAGTACCACAAAGATTAATTTGACATCATAATTTTAATTTCAATTTTTTTTCTAAATTTTCTTATGAATATTATTTTTTACAATTAAATAGATTAAATGTTATATTTATAAGAATGTTATTATTTAATTTTGTTAGAAATATTTATAATTTTTATACCAACCTCTTAAATATTATTTTCCCCAAACAAATTTTACAATCACTTTTATCTAAAATTGGACGACCTTCAATCACTCAATAAAAATTTTCTGTTTTAATTTATTTGCTTAAAATCAAATTCCTAACATAACAAATTCTACCATTTTTTCCACAAAAATTATTAATAGTAGAATATATATTTAAATATTTAATATTTAATTTTATTTATTTAGTGATATGAATACTAAACTTATGTATATGTTATTAAAAATATAATTATTATGTAAATAAATATGAGATATTCACAAATGGATGAATTTAAATCCACTAATTTTATTTGGTATAACTTAAGGGACTAATGATATTATCCATCTATTACACACAGAAGCATGTAAATTATCTTACATATTAATCATAGTTAATGATGTAAATTAGTAGTTGGTGCGACTTCAAACTTTATTTAGGGTGCGTAAGAGACGTTGTTTTGGAGCTTCTCGTCCCCAAAACACCGATCGGTGCTTTGAGAGGCTGCTTCCTTGGTGTTTTTTGGCGTCAAGCCACTGACAGCGAAAGTTGAAACGAGCGAAGGGGGTTACATTATGCAATTTGAGCTTTATTTTGGGTATGAAATGTTATTGCTACCCCTCTACATTTCCCTAAATCACTCCCTCTATCCCCGCAACAAAGAAGAGAAAAGAAAGAAAGAATCAATACAGAAGTTATTCTTTGAGCTGCCATGCTAGTTCTCAAGTCTTATTTATGTTATTTTCAAATTAAAAGATTTCAAGCATTGTAGCTAACAAATTTTTATTATGGTAACTAACTACATGTATGACACTAATCAAAATTCAATAATTATAATGATAAATGTCCTCACTAAATTAAAATTTGTTACAATATCAAATGAATTAGTTGCAATAGTCTACTGACAAGAATATCTCTAGCTTATTAGAAGTCCTTCATCCATCCAAGTCTGCTTCAAGCTCTTGCCTTTTCTAATATTCATTGATGCTTGTCCAAACTAAAATTTGCTCATATTTTTAATTAAAAATATATGGACATATGTGTCCAAATATAAGTACTCTGAAATATATGAAATAAAATTTCTTGAATGGAAAGGCCTAATCATGTCTCACATGTAGTTCGAACAATCAACATAGTCATTTTATATTTTTGACATAATATCTAATGTATTTATTTTTCAAAATTTAATTCTTTTTTATTTTCTTATTTAATTGTTGAAATGCAAATTATATGCAATCCATCATGGCCTAATGTTAGATGCTTTTGTATCTAAACAATTAGGCCTTCATTTTGAGGCTTTGCACATATAAATATGTAATTGTGTTTCTAATTAAGTTTACTAAAAACGTCTAAAAGAGAGCAAACCATAACTTTTTCATAGAAATATAATGTTGGCTCACATTTGGCCTTAAAATTTATTTGCTTTTTAAACAGCTCATTTTAAAATTCCTCCATCATGAAATTATCTTATTGGCGAAGTAGGATTTAATAAATCTTATAAATTAAAGTTGAATTAAGGGACTGTTTGGGGCAGCTGTGGTTTATTGAATAATCTGCTGATAAGCTAATTAAAATAATTTGCTGATAAGTTAGGTGTGGTGACTATTGTGGCTATTACAAATTTTTATACTATTACAAATTTTTATTTTTTTTGGAAAAATCAGACCATTGCCAATAAGCTCCCACCGCACCTAGATATGTGAGGTGTGAAAAAACAGTTTTATGTGTTTTGAAAACGCATAAGCTGCCAAAACGCAGTTTACCCAAACAGGCCATGTGCGTTTTCAAAACGCCATCGCACCAAATAAGCTGTCACAAACAGACCCTAAATATGTGAGGATATGGTGTGTCAAATGCCAATTGGATGTAACTAATGGGGTTTTTACTTAAACACCCCCCAAAACATTGAATATTATATTTTAACCACCAAAATTTTAAATATAACACTCCCCAAAACATTGAATATTATATTTTAACCACCAAATTTTAAATATAACACTTTAAACACTTATGCCACTCAAAACTTTAAATTTAATATTTTAACCACCCAAAATTTTCACTCAAAGCCTTCATTATTGGGTAAAAGTGGATGATTGTAATGAAAAAAAAAAAATGATTGAAATGTTACATTTAAAAATTGGGTGGTTAAAATGTTATATTCAATATTTTAAATAGTTATTATTCCATAACTTATTTTAGAATATAAGAATCGATATGATTATGAGATTTTACTACATTTACTTAATCTATCTTAAAATTTATTAGATTAAATAAATAAAAATTAAAATATTCATTGATTAAATTGATTAAATTAATGTTGCTCATTATTTCTTAAGGAAAGTTTGCCTACATAGCACACAATTCTTATGTATTTACATTTCCCACAACTAAAATTTCCTATTTACATACATGACAAAAATATTTAGTATCATAAATAATACTAATTTTTTTAATTAATATATATTTACTTAATAATTATTATTTATTAAATAATTAATAATCAAAATTAATAATTAAACGCATCCCCGGAACTCTTTCGTCCCTCCCGACCTTCCCGCACATCCCAAAATTTCTGAACTCTCGACGACGAAGAAGCAAGGAAGCGGCGACGGGAGCTCGCTGGAGAGGCTTTCTGGCGGTTTGTGAGTGAGAAGAAGAGTTCGTAAGGCCCGCAGATCTAAGTTGAATCTGTCGAATCCCGGGGTTTGGTAAATCCACGATTTAAGGTATGGGGAGAAACGGGATTCAGAATTCTGCAGGATTTAAGTTTGTGTTTTAAACTTTTGATAGGGTTTAAGTTTGCGTTTTAAAACTTTTGGCAGGATTTAGGTTAAGACTGCTTAAATCTTGCTACCAGATAGCCCTTTAGGGGTTGAATGTTTGATTTAAGTCAGTGTAAACCCCGATGTGGTAAATCCTGGAAGGGTTAAATTTCAAAAAACTACTTGGCAAGTGATTTAGTAAATCCGGTTAAATCTTGTCAAACTGTTTGGATTTAAAAGGTTGTTTATGTTCTTTAGAATAAAAATCATCATCAAACTTTGATTATTTTATTAATAAGATTAAAATTAATTAAATTCAATTTAAGTTTTATTTCTAATTCTATTGATTATTGATTCCAAGCTAAACTAAATAATTATTGATAAAATTTTTACTAAATTAATTATCTGTCAAGCAATATTTTAACATTAGGATTCCATTGGGGCTCGTTCTGGATATTGGTCTTGTTGAATCTGTATGAGGAGAAAGCTGAAGATTTCCTTTGATTTATCTGTCTGTGGAACAATTGCTAGCCTCCTCGAGATATGATACTTTTTTCTGTGTGGATCAATTCATTGAAAGTAGGGCTGATAACTTGGAGTTTTATTTACTCAAAATCTAGATCTATTTGATTTGACTCAATGATAAATTGCTTGAACCATTGAAGGTATGGCTGTTAATTCTAACACTGGAAACTCACTTGGAGTTTTATATTTACTCAAAATCTAGATCTCTTTGCTCCGGCTCAAAGATAACTGGCTTGAAATTAGTTCAATTCAAGTATATATATACACCCGTGCACACACACACACACACTAATGTTGATTTACATTTGAAAAATTGTCTCATAAATTGCATATTTAACATCCAAATATTAACTATTTACAAAACTCAGACCCTTCTATCTTCATTTTTTCAAATTGTAGCCCAAATATTGAAATTTACAGCAAAATCAAGCCTTTATTTTTTCCCTTTTGTCATGTTCTTATCTGTTTGATCAGGAAGTTCCCAAATACTGTGCTTGGTAGTTTAAAAAAAATGATATGAGCTATTTTTTTGTAACTTGGCAAGTTTTGGGTGTTATCCATATACTTCTCCCATAAAATAAAATTCAAATATTCATAGATTTAACTAGGATCATGCCAAAGTTCAACTCAAATTCATTTAAATTTGGCTTGACTTAAACTTTGGTTCGAGTTGAGATGAAAGTCTTTGATTCTAGTTTAAGCTGGATTGCTTAAACTTGACTCGATATCACTCTAATTTGATGGTATGGTTAAGGGGCTGTGGAGAGGCAGTGGTGCAGCTGTGCAACGTTTAGATGAAATGTTCATTAGGAGTACTTTGAAGTTATCTTTTTTCTGTCCCCTTTGCCTGGCCAAAATTCTGTTTCAGGAAGAAGTGGAAGATGTACAATCAATACCTCTTTAAAAATTATTCAGAATTGATCTGAGTTAGCAATTTTGTTTTACAGGCCCTAAGAATATCAATGGATCTAGAGACAGAGAACCGTCTAGCTGCCTTATTGATGGAAGAGGCTAGGAGATTGCGACGTGAGGCTGAAAAAGATGGCGTGCATATTTATCTCCAAAAGCCCAATGTAAGAGGCCGCCCAAATTCACGCTTTCTGACTGCTACTGTTCTTGGTGTTGAACAAGGTTAGAAATGTTATTTCACTAATTTTTCTCTTTGAACTTTGCTTATAGACACAACAAAAGTTGATATGGTCAGATGAATTTTATGAAACTTTTCTTTTTGGTTATGTGGTGTTCTTATCTGTTGGTTCAACTGTGTGGCAAGAAGAACTAGATAAATATAATTTGGGAAAAAAATATAAAGAAACATTGAGGATGGGAAATTTTCAAGGAAACAGACTTATTGTTTTCCTTATTGTTGAATGAGGATGTTCCTGCAACAAGGATAGAGTGATTTTATAACATCTTTATGTGTGTGGCTCTCTAAAATTTCACTTAATCTAAAGTCGACTCTTTTTCATTTAGTTAATATACATTTCTAAGTCTTGTAAATATATATTTTCTTAAATTTGTCTAAGTTGGTTCACGCTTATGATATGAAGTTATAAAGTCCATTGTCTAAAGTGTTGTTGGGTAGACCTATAATCTTCATTATCATCAATATTAGTAGTCTTATCCCAACTATTTGGTGCTGCCTATTGGAATCCTCTTCCATTCGTTCATGTTGATGACCACATGAGATTTAAGTGTAGCCTACAAAATCATTTTACATAAATTCTAACCATATTAATTGTAATTTACATTTTTTTTTTCTAGTTCCTTTCATCTTAATTCTATATATTGCTTTATTTGTGAATTTCCTTCCCTTTGTTGTGCATACCTAACCTCTTAAATATTCTTTATACACAATATTCTTTTTATTCAAGCCATTTATCCTTTTCTGTGTACTTGCTTCCAGCCGATCCTTTTCTAATTTTATCACTTTTTGCAACATATTTTTTTTGGTCATGCTCAGCTTTGTTATGAATAAATTCCATGTTGCCTAACACTCAAATTCATATGACAAAGTCAATGAAGTTATTGTTTTTATTATTTAAGTTTCCATAATGCTCTATTTGCGTTTTTCTTAGCATTAAAACTAAAACTTATCCGCATATGTACATAAGAATTGTGTGGTATGTATGTAAATTCTCTCTCTTTCTCTCTCTCTCTCTCTATATATATATATACATACAGATATAGATAGAATTTACATACATACCACCCAATTCTTATGTATTTACGTATCTAACACCCAAATTTAATATATACACTTAATAATATTTTGGTGTCATGAAGCTATGCATGAAAATGTGTATTTCACTTATAAAATTGCATTGATGGTGGTATTTTTGATGTGATGTTAGAGATTTGAGTGGTATGCATGTAAATATGTTAGGTATTAAATATTTTATGCTTAAGAATTGTGTGGTATGTAAATGCTTCTATTTATATACATGTATGCATATATGCATACATATAAATATATATAATATATGTATGTATATGCATTTATATATACATACATATTTATGTATGTATGTACATGCTTATATATGTATGTATGTATGTATGTACATGCATGCATGCACATACATACATACATACATACATATATATGATGGTTAAACCTCACACCAATGCATCTTTAATCATTCTAATAAATTAATTCATAATTATTTATTTCGCATTAACTAAAATTTGAAATGATATTCGTGATCTTTGTTCTATCAAGTCCTTAACCTTTTTTATTTTGATAAGTTTCATCCCTTTTATTTCAATTCATAATCAATTCATAATTATTTATTTCAAAGTAGCTGAAAGTGCATATCATATTCGCGATCTTTATTCTATCAAATTCTTAACCTTTTATTTTCACAAGTTTCCCCTATTTTTAAAATTTCGCAATTAATTCATAAGATCGGACACCCTATTAGATATATGCCATATTTTAGTAGCATACGCTTAAGAATAATATTTTGAACTTCTTTTATAAATATCTTTACAATTAATATAAAGAGTATGTTTCTTCCATTTTTTTCAATTTTTTTATTTAATGCGTAAGGTGTGGCACCAATCAGATCCATGTCATATTTTAGTGGCAAAGACTTGCGAATCTTATGTTGAACTTCTTTTGTAAGTATTATCACAATCAATATAAAGTGCACACACTTTATTTTGATATATGATGTGTACTCCTTAAAAAGCATTTCTTTCAATTATCAGGTCCTTTAACTCTATTATTTCATTGATAATATTTGTTAAACCATATTATTTTAATATCTTGTAACTCTTTAAATGTAATTACATATTCCTTATAGACTTCCAGCTTTACCTCTGCATCATAATTACAGCTAGCTTAATGACACTTTGTCTAGGTGTATCAACAATATACTTCATAAATTGATTTAGCTTTCTCTGTTAAAAATTTCTATTCCTTAAAATCTTATTTAGTTGTTTCTTAAACTAATTCTGTCTTCCATTCTCTCAACTTATTTATTTTGGAACTCTCTTTTTATAACTTAGAATTTCAATCTACCATTGATATCACTGAAACCTTAAACTTTGAATTTTCTTACTAAATAATATTTATGTCTCAGTAATAGTATTTTTTTTTTCATTTTTTAGAGCGATTTTCTTTTCATTAATATTTATTTTAACTTCGCATGCGTCGACAAGATCACAATTTATGAATGCAAGCATCAAATTTATTTCACAGGAAGTTTGGTTTAACTTTCAAGCTATAGCATCATCATTGTTATTAGCTTTATCTTAGTTATTCTAGATTTGCTTTATGAATCCTAATTTTCTATTGGTTTTTTTGAGTGCTACCTAAGGTGTTAAGTCTTCTCATTGCTTATCAATTTTTGCTGCCTTTATCCATTTTATCTTTAGGTCTATCCATTTTAATCCTATTACTACAGCTCAAATCTTATCCACCCTTCTAAAGGGTACATTTACCTACTCTATGTTATCAATGTCAAAACCACTTAAGTTTAGTCTATCTTCAATAAATATAAATTTAATCATTTCTCTACTAAGAGATTATCCACCCTTCTAAAGGGTACATTTACCTACTCTTATGTTATCAATGTCAAAACCACTTAAGTTTAGTTTATCTTCAATAAATGTAAATTTAATCATTTCTCTACTAAGAGCACCTCAATTTATCCCTTTTTTTAGTTTTACTACACATTCATGATGACATTCTTATTTCCATCACATCAATTTAGCCATCAATGGCTCTTCTTTCCACTCAACGCTTCAATTCATATGATATTATTTGCCTAATTATGATTTTATGAAGTTTCTCATTTGTTTCAATGATGCCCTCTTAGGCACATACTATGCTTGAGGTATTGTTCCTTTTTTAAAATCCATCCTTAATTATAGAAATTATATCATTATTTATATTCATATTTTTTTATAAAAAAAATCAAAATTACATATATCTATTATATTTAATTATCACTTTATCTTTAGTAATATTAATATTGATTGGTAATTGTTAATATCACAATAAAATTGCATATAATATATTTTATTTTTGCTCTACTGATTCTAAGCCCTTTATTTTATAAATATTTTTATTGGTATTCAAAAATTTCATTTTTTTTTATTAGACATTGCATTGTTTGAATCTATGTTATTTAGAAAAGCATACACAAATAAATCACACTTTGAATGTCATTTGTCAGCATCTCTCTAATTAATGCAATAAAATTTTTAGATTTGATATTGATTTTTTTTATAAATCTATTGTAGCTGAAAATATCTCAATTGTTCACTCTACAACTATATATATAAAGAGAGAGAGAATCATGAACTTTTGCATATCTTTGACACATCATTCTTCTTTAATGCACATCAAATCGATGCTTCTGCTATTCATTGTATGTAAAGGTGTTTTATTTACTGCACATCAAATTAATTCTTATGATATTCATTGTAATTAAAGGTAACATGGTTGCCTAACCAAAGTTCTTGGCGAGCAAAGAGAGGCACTAATACAATAATAATGAGGAATACTTTAGTACGATATAAGAATCATCCCAATAAAATATATAAATGTGGCATTCAAAAAATAATTTTGTGTAATTCCAAATAGCAAAATAATAAATTCTTATCAAATAGAATGTCCAAAATATACATCTCATAAGGTTCATGAATTAAGTTTCAAGTTTAAACAACAAAATAAATATTTAGGTGATAGCTTTCATAGCATACAATTAATCTAATATTTGCTCCATTTATTCATCTTTTTCATTACCCATACCTTCTTTTCCATCATTAGATTTGTATTCCGTCATATTATGTGGTTCTGCATACTTTAAGAATCAGTTTAAAAAAGCTACGCAATGGATAGTGCATGTTCGTCAAGCTTCATTCACCTAGGCAGTGTTGTGGTGATGATAGCCACCTGGGAGATGTTAAGCGTTGTAGTGTCACCTCGTCTTATCTTTGCTCAAGTGTCTAGCTGAGCAGTTACTTTCCTTGGATAATATTGATGGTGTACTCGATTGTGTCTTCTCAAGATCAATAAAATTATATGAATATATTTTCTATGCTCTTTATGCTTTCTTGTTAATTTTTTGAACAAGAAAAATCTCTTCTATAGTAAATTTTTTGGAATAAAATAAAATTGATTGTTTGATAGTGACTTAGCTTTCGTAGTACATAATATATTACCCTCTCCCATTATTTCATCCTATTATTGTATAATTTTAATTTCTTATAATCTTGGATATATCTATTGTTCTTAAATATCAGACTATTAGTGCTAAATTATTTATTTTTCAATTATTTGGCATCCCTTCTTTAAAATTTGATTAAAAAGATTTGCCACTTCAATATCTCCAATACCTCTTCAAATTTTTATAAGCGCTTAAGATGGACATAAAACTTTTCTTAACAGCCTATCTAAGACGATTAAGAGCTTTTCAACTTTGTAAATTTCTCCATGTTATCCTATGCCATTGATTATTAGTTTATACATCTCCTAAATGGTTGGGATTCAGGAGCTACGTCTGATAACTTCGTACTTAGCAGGATAATTGTGGAGGATGAACTATTTAGATTCCTTGAATTATATTATCTTTCAATTTTGACTTTATCTAAATTTCCAAAGGCCAATAATTATGTGTGAGGCTCATTATAGAAACCTTCTTCTCTTATCAGGATAGGCAAATGATGTATGCCAAATCTACACAGCTTTTGTCATCTTTTTTCTGATTATCTCATGCAACAAGTTACATTTTCTAATTTCCTAAGTCATGCTTTATCCGATCATCTTCCTACAGTATTTCTTTTGACGTTACTGTAGATCTACTTGACATTTTGAGTTTGGCTCTACCATTCTTTTGCTCATTTATGTGATTGATTAACTACCACCCGTTTTATGTCATTATCATGCACTTGTCATGTCAAAATGCCAACCAGATGCTATTTTTGCTGACACCTTTAGATATAGATATTCACTAGCAGCATTTTTACTCTTGATCGATTACTAGTCTTTTCTATGTTACCTGAAGCTTGATTAACGCCTCTGTATTTTCCTTATTCCGTAGTGCAAGCCTCACGATAGTTAAGAGACAAAAAGGGACTGCAGACTGTTGAAATTTCTTCAAATCTCTCTTTGTTTATATACTTTTACCTTTCAATCCTATCCAGAACTTGTGTTTAAGTGAGGTCTGCATTTTTTTTCTTTACATACAAATACTCCTTTTGGAGCATTAAACTTTAGAAGAAATAAATCTACAAATTCCATGTACCAACGTGGCAGTATAAGATGCTATATAGTTCATTAGCTGAGATTGCTAATAAAAAAGCTATGGGCAACGTGTAAACTTGTATTTAGCAGCACTAATCCCTAATGTTTTATAGGCTTGAACTTGCCTAAGAACCACACAAACCTAGTGAACTATGTTTTAGCAACACTTCAATAATTTGTATAATTGCCGAATGAAATGAGTGCATCGATGGGACCGCTTTTCCTGTTAACTGATATTAGCTGGTAAAAAACTTTTGCTATGTATGATGAGGTGGAATCTTCACCATCATTTGCCTCATCCTGTCATTTGGGGTTAGATTTTTTAATTCTCATTTTTCGTTCATGAAAAAGGCATGGGCTCTATTTAGATTCTTATGTGTTACGTAGCTCTGAGGTAACATTTAAGGTTGCAGGAACATGTCCTTGTAGACTATTAATGTAAAGATTAGTTGTCAATTCTACACAGCAGCCAATAAAAAATTTGAGAGGAGAGTCATTTTAAGTTAATGATAATGATTATCATCAATAGGTTATGATTTAGATGCTAGCTATTTCCATTTCATTTAATCAATTGTCTTATGTGTAAGTTTATTTATATAATTAACCTACTTATGATTCAAACTAATCTATGCATTTTTATCGCTTTTTTTCGCCTTCCATGAGATACACTGAACTTCAACCTTTTAATCAACGTAATCTATGCATCAGTTTTTTTCAGCTGTCATTCTTAGAGGGTCTTTTGGTTTTCTTATTTTGAATATTGAACCTGGAATGATTTTATTGTGTCTTTAATTGGGGTTGAGGCTTTAGAAATAATTGTGCCTACCAGTACTTATTGATCTCGTGTTAGATTGTCCACACTGATTAAAGTTTGGCTCAAGAGTCATCCAATTCCATTATCGTGCTTAATTTGAATATGCAGAATTTTGAAATAAACTAATCTAGATATGTCCAAAGATTTTGAAGGACGTGAAATTCTTTTTGCATTTTATTAGCTTAGTTTTATGGATAAATTACACTCAGGTCCATGAAATTTTGGTTGTTCTTCACTTTAGGACATGCTTTTAGAAGTCTTATATTTGTGGTTCTTGAGGTTGATTTTGCGCTTCTAGCGAACGATTCCTTGTTGGAATTGATAGAAATTATATTGACTGCTAAAATGCTTTATATAAATCATGGCAATGGTGGTAGAGATTGCGGTGTAAATTCTGCCTGCAATTTGCAATTTACACTTTGAAGCCTGCTGATGCCTCTAGCCTTATGTCTAGCCTTATGTTTTACGGAAAATGAAATGTTTAGAAGTTCCATTTACAGGCTAAGTGATAAAACCTGCAGATATTTTCTCCTCATGGCTTCATATATGTTTTAAATGCATTTAATCTTGTTTTTTTTTCAACCAAATTTTTATGCTTTAAAATCTTTTGGAGAATATTGTAGTTGAGTGTAAGATTTTGCGCGATATATTTAAATCCTAATCTATTGTTTTATTTTTATTTTTGTTCATTGTAAATGATGAGTTTCAGGACGATGTATCTTGGTGTATGCTTTTTGATGACGATATTCTTCTCGTGGATAACACAAGAGAAAAAGCCGAGGAAAAACTTGAATTATGGAGGTCTACATTGGAGTCTAAAGGCCTTCATTTGAGCAGAACTAAAACTCAATACATGGAATGCAATTTTAGTAGTAGTAGCTCTAGTGACAGAAGTGTAACTTTGGGTGATCGAATTATTAAAAGGTGTGAACGATTTATATAACTTGGGTCTGTTGTTCAAAGCGATGGTGATATAGATGGGGATGTTAATAGTAGAATTCAAGTTGGGGGTTGAAGTGGAGGAATGCTTTGGGTGTGATAGAAAAGTATTACGTAAATTGAAAAGAAAATTTTATAAGATTGTGGTGAGACCTACAATGCTCTATGACACTGAATGTTGGCCTTTAAAAGAGAAGCATAATACTAAGTTAAGTGTTACCGAGATGAGAATGATTAGGTGGATGAGTGGCTTTACACAGAAACAAAATGCAAAATGAATATATCCGTGATATGGTTGGTGTAGCTCTTGCGATGAAGAAAATTAGAGAAAATTGTCTTGGATGGTTTGGTCACATTAAACGTTGGACATCTGATGATCTGATTAGGAGAGTAGGTGTTTTAGATTCGACTTATGTTAAGAAAGGCAGAGGTAGACCTAGGAAGACTTGGGCTTCTTGTATAAAAAATGATCTTAATTTATTAGAACTAAATGAAAATATGACTCTAAATAGGACGCAATGGAGAAAAATGATTCATGTAGCCGACCCCATGTAGTGGGATTAAGTCTTTGTTGTTGTTTGTAAATGACTGATTCATGTAGCCGACCCCATGTGGTGGGATTAAGTCTTTGTTGTTGTTTGTAAATGATTCAATTTGAACACTTCAATCTTTATATGCAGCTAACAATGGCAAAAGTTAAAGCTAAGATAGAAGAGCCTGAAACAAGATTTTTCATTTAAACCCTTCATAAAAATGATACAAAAACATTGTTCTAAATTTGTATTCCTTCCACATTCTATGGAATTACCCATTTGAAATAAGAATAAAATGCTAAAGCACATAAATGTAAGAACACATTAACATATTTAACAAACGAAGTTTGTAAAGTGACAATTGTTTCAAATATACAGGTTTGACATTCAAGCTGTACAAAACCCTAAGAATCACTATAATTCATCGCTCGCACCGACTGACATATAACCAAAAAACGGCAGCTACCCAAGTATATGATTTTTAAAAATATGAACAAAAATGGACTGCACTTATAAACTTTGAGGATCAAATATAATTTCCCCCCAATGTTTGTTGTATTGTTTATCTACTTCTTACCAGTGTTGACCTTCCTCATTTCAGCTAATCGAGCTGCTGAAATTAGCGAAATGTGGCGTGCTAGAGAGAAAGAATGCGAGTTGGATGCTAAGCAAAGGCATAATAAATCAAGAGACAACAGCAGAATCATGAATGCGAGAAATGGTTACATAAATGAAGTTTCTAAGCCCTGGCTTGAAGATGGTCTGATAGATTCCTCGATCAATTGTTCATCCAGTAAATATTATTCTGAAGATTCTCATTCTAGAGACGGTATTGGTCTTCAGGATGATGATATTGAAGAATTCCTTCATTCAAGGTTGGCCATGTCACATAGTCTTGTTTTCATCCTCACAAATCTTTTATTTTGCAGTTTGATGACTATTATTTTTGAATTTTACCAGGGTGAAAAGAGGGAGAGGATCTGTTGGCTGTAGAATGGATGAGCCAGGTCCATATCTTCCATCAACATCTGCTGATCTTGATGAACTGATTCCTAGTCCTGCCAAAAGTATTGGGGAGGAAAAAAAGCGCCGTATTCTTGGTCCAGAAAAGCCATATTTTTTTAAATCTCATCCTTCACATGAAGGAGAGGCAACTGATGAGTGCAAATCAAAGAAGTATCATTATGAAAAGAAGAAAAACCCAAGAAGCGAAAAATCTGACAACAAAAGCAGGAAAGAGAACTCGAAATATCATAAGAATCACCGGAGAGACTCGGGAAAGCGAAAGACAAAGTATGTGTAAACTTGTGTTGACAAAGATGATACCTACCCTAATAAGAGATGCTTTTTGGCATTGAATATTCTCTTTTTTGTATTATGCTGCTCAGCTGTGTCTTTTGCAGGAACTTCTGTGCTAATTCTAATGAGGTTAAGTAGTGTAAACCAACTGAAATTTGTAAAATTGCTGACATTTTTTGAAGGAAGTTATTTTTTTCTGTACAGAATGGCATCACAGATGCATATGAGTTTCCATCCACAACATAACGCTACGCATTTATTTTTTTATTTGAGTTGCATCTTTAAATATTTTATAAATGTTATCTTCTTTTTCTGTGCATTCTTGATTATAATTTTGCAGGGCTCTTTCAACGGGTAATTACATTTACGGAAATTTACAAACGTACCACTTTATTCTCATGTATTTACATATCAAACATTCCAAATTTGATATTTACATTTATAACACTCGGTGTCTCAAACTTGCACGTGAAAAAAATGTATTTCACTTTTAAAATGATAGTGACCGTGATATTTTAGATGTAATGTTAAAGATACGAGTCATATGCATGTAAATATGAATGTTTATCTTTTAAATATATAAAAACATAAGAATTGTGAAATAGACTATTACAACAAGATGCTCGGATGAATTTATGGACAGCGAATGGGTGGATTACATATCATTATGATCGTACAAAACTATGCTTTAGCTTTTTTCTTCGTTTTCTAGAGCAAGTTCTTAACCGCCTGTTCAATTTAATCTGAATAATAGTAGTGGGATACAGAACATATGCTGACAGCTACATGCATTCCAACTGTTGAAGAAAAGGAGCCAATAGAGACGTGCCGTGCGGGAAGTTGTGCTGGAATGTACTCCTTGGTTGCCAAATAACCTGGGCGCATTCCATTTATCACAATCGTGGCTTATTAATCTGATAGCCTTTTTGTATGGAACAGAGGTGATAGGATTGGGCATTTGATGCCATGATGAGTATTGAGATCATTTTGATGATACTGAATTTATTTTATATTTATAATAATGGGATTTCAAGATTAGATCATCATACGAATTTAAGATGGAGTGCAATGTCAATTCAATAATATGTTGATTGAGGAATTGAGAAGATAATTGAGGGAATTGAAATGATGTTCAAATTCATATTCAAAGAGACTTTGGAGTCGAGTATCATGGGGTGTAAACAAGCCGGATACGAGTGAACCCAGGCTCAGCTTGTGTTCGGCTCGTTTATATTTCGAAATCAAAAAGTGTGTTCGTGTTCGGCTCGCCCGTTCAAGAATAGAGTCGTTTAGACAATCTCAATCACGTAGCTACAAGATGTGAAGAATTGTGACAAGATTTAAAAATTATTGTTTATATTAAAACATCATTTGAATCTAATTTAATAATTTTTGTTCTATTTTTTTAATTAATACTTTTAATTGATTATAAATCTTTTTAGCCTTGTAGTCAATTAAATTTTTAAAAAATACTACTCTACAATATATATATATATATATATGATGAGTAGTATTTTGAAGCAAAACGAGCCGAACACGAATGAACAAATCTTTGTTCGTGTTCGACTCGTTAACTTAGTGAACGGGTCGAACATGACTTTCTTAACGAGCCGACACGAGTTGTTCGTGAACAACGAGCCGTTTTGACAGCCCTACAAGTATGTAATTACTTGACTAGCTCAAACTCAACTGGCAAAATTTATAAGTTGAAACAAAAAAAAAAAAAAAAAATTATACATGCAAATGTATGCATGTCTGTGTTTGTGTGTGTGTGTGTCTATATATATATATATATATGGATGTTCACTCGTTCTTTATGGGATTGATACAAAGATTTTGTTCCATATAATACTAGAACTACACATATACTTATGAGATTTACTAGTGCTTCACAACATTTAGTTCGTATCAATTGGTCACTTTTTTACTTACATTTGCTCCTCGTGTCTCCTTATTCTCCATGAAGAATGTAGTAGCTAATCAAATAGTTTAATTATGATACTTATATAAAGGGTGTTAAGGTTCTTAAACCTAATAATATTCAGGATGGGTTGGAAAGTTTCCTTTGGATGGTACCAAATTATAATTTGTAAGACACCAAAATAAAGTGTGATCTTGGATCTAGTTTACACTAGCATTTCCAATCTCAAACTTAATCATAAACATATAACTAAAGTAGAAAGACATAGTATTTTTCTCAAAAAAATTAGAGAAATCAAGAGATCATAGCTTTACAATTTTTATTTTAGTTTCTAGGATGTAGATCAAGCTATGATCCTTGATAAGCCAATGGCTTTAGTACCCTAAAAGGCGCATTAAAAGTTATTATAATGACATCAATGGTTTTAATATTGAGTTATAGTTTATGTTATGAATGATAATATTAGTGGCTAGTTCAAGGATGGTGGTTATAATTAGGGCTGTCAAAACGACTCGTTGTTCGCGAATAGCTCGTGTTCGGCTCGTTAAGAAGCTCATGTTCGACTCGTTCCCTAAGTTAATGTGCCGAACACGAACATTTGCTCATGTTCGACTCGTTCGCTAAGTTAACATGCCGAACACGAACAAAAATGTGTTCGTGTTCGACACTTTTTGGTTCGAAATATTACTAATCAATTATATATATATATATATATATAT
>NW_018165221.1:133690-165072 GCF_001263595.1 Phalaenopsis equestris
CTACGTGATTAGGGCTGTCAAAATGACTCTTTGTTCGTGAACGGCTCACATTCAACTGGCTAAGCAAACGAGCCGAACACGAACACATTTTTTGAGCTTGAAATATAAACGAGTTCGGCTCGTTTACACCCCTAGTTACAATGCTATGTGACCATATATCCTCAGGCCACCATAATCATTATTTTCTGTGAGATGAGAACTATGCTATCATTGAGTGTGGTGGCTAACCATTTAACACCATAATTTTTTTTATAAAAGTTATTTAAAATTCTTAATTAATCCATTTAATAAGGCATACATAATAAGTTATTTAGAACAAACTTTTACTAACTACTACTTGGTCACTCCTTGGCCTTAATTAGAGTATCTTATTTTCTTGGGACTCTAACATCTATTAATACAAAATCCTTCTTTGCTAACCTCTTCCTTTGTCATTTTAGGGTTTTATTCTCATTTTTAGTTGATTGAAGCTTGATCTAGGATTTGGGCTTATGATGAAGTCATTTGTTTTTTTTCTTAGGTTTGATAATCTTTCATATTGTTAAGTCATATGCCATTGCAACTGGTTAAAGATTTTTGTTTAGACAACCTTAATTGCCCTATCTTTTCAAACTGATGTTTACCACTTTTTGTATACCTCTCAAGAACGATTTCTTCCATTAAATTTCACTAATAATGAACTTTTAAATAAATTCTCTAGTTGGTTGGCAAATTTTTGGATGGTAGGCACACATTTTAAATTATCATACATTTTTGTTGACCTATTATTTGTGTAGTTAGCTTTCAATTTCATTGCTAAACATAACAAATATTATTCTAAAGTTTGATAGGATCAAAGATTATATAGCTATGTTGTTGCATTAAATACTAGAAAAAATTGGTTTTGTTCAAGAGAATAAGTAAACACAAGCTTTTGACTTAGTTAATGAATACTTTATTTCACTTGTTTGGTTATCATTGCCTACACCCACTCCAAAATTCATATTTTCAATAAAAAAAGTTATATTTTCTTCACCTCTCTATTTAGTAAAGCTCTTTTGCTTGACGACCTTACATTTGTATTTAATAAACCATTTATTGTTACATTACTAGCTAGGGTTAATGCTAATCAATAATTTTTAATTATTATTTAGATTGGTTTATAAGCACAAATTTATAAGCAAGACATGGTAATGGAAATGAAACACCTTAAGTTTTGTTCACACTACTAGCTAGCTTTTTTAGCATGATTTATCCTTTTTTTAAAGTAGTTAAATTTAGAGTATTGGCATCCTCAATATTCTTTGTATCTTATATACAATTATTTCTAATTCCATGCCTTTATAATAATCCTAGTAGTTAATGTGATGCTAGTTCTCCTTTTTTCTTTATCATATAATCTACTCTCATGATTGATTGCTAACATATTGATAAATAATGCAAATTCAACACACTTCTTCCTTAGAAGATACTCGATCCATTGTTTATTCAAACTGGAGAGGATAATTTTGATCTAATTGTAATAAATTCAACTCTTTATAGGATTCAAGAATAAAAAATTTCTCTAGTGGGGGAAATGATTCTAATTAAACAATCCAAACAATATTACTCAAATTGAGGACAATTTTAGATTGAAGGTGTTACATCAAAAGATTGATACACCTTACCCTCAATCTTATTGCATTTTATATCTAACAATATCTTATTAAAAGATGTTTTTATTATGATTTGTTTTATTAAACTACTTCAAAGTTGTTTGAAATTACCATGGAAGAAACAATAAGAAAATTAATGAGAGTAGTGAGCTATATGAATGAATAATTAGTTACAATTAGTGTCTTTGTTTTGATTTTTTTTTCTATTTATAACAATTTTGCTTTATTTGATTTATATTTAGTTTTTACTTTCGGGATTAAATTTCCCCTCTTTTTCAAATAAAATTCACTTTGATTTTTTTTTTTGGGAGGAACTTATGAAACTTCTCTTTCGATTACCCTTTCATAATTTTTATCTTCGTTAAGAAAAATTATCCTATGATCAAATAAATCTTTTTCAGTCTTTGTATTGATGTTTAATATTCTCTAATTGCGAAAAAAAATCCCTTTTAATTTATTTATTTGAGTGACAACTTTCAACTATATTTCATATTTTTTCTCTTTATTTTAATTAAGGATTTTTTACTTAAAAAAGTATTGTAACCCACTATATATTAATGAAATATACATCAAATTTTAAAAATCTAATGAAATGTAAAAAGATTCTCATTTTACTAGCTTGATTTGTTTTTTTTTTCCTTAAAATTATTTTGGGTCGGTGAGTTTCAAGCATGAGACCTTTCGGTATGAGAGGAAATGACCAACCACCGAATCACCATCTCATCCACACTAGCGTGATTTGTTGATATAATATTAAGCCTATTTTTTTCGAACATATCTTTCATTTATGGGAAATTTACATATGTAGCACATTGTTCTTATTTACTTACATATTTCAAACCTAAACTTCCATATTTATATACACAGCATTTTCAAGCTTTAAACCTATGCATGAAAACATGTATTTGGCTTTTAAAAAGTGATAATAATACTATTTTTAATGTGATAATAAAAATTCGAGTGATGTGTGTGAATATGAAAGTGTAGTTATGAGATATGTAAATAAATAAGAGTTCTTATATATATATATAATTGCCCCTAAATTTATTCGAGTAATGGACTGTTAATTTTTTTTTCTTTTTTTCTCATCTCGATTTTCAAATACAAAAATGCACACTAGGAAAAGGAAGATTCACCATTTGTAAATTTACCAATCTATGATATTTATCATCTATAATCAACAGTTACAAATGCTTCACTCATAATGAAAAGTGCTAGTAGTACAAGATTCAGGAGTCCTGCCTTTACAAACAAAGAAATATAGGAATTATTATGACAAAAAAAGGAGTTGGCTTAAAGAGTGGACTCCAATTTTGTAGATATTGGGGCATTGGAATGCCAGTCTAGTAAAATCTAGTGTAGATCTGCATTTGATTCAAAATTTGTTCAAAGTTATCATTGTTTCTCTCTATAGGATGAGTATGAACCCCTTCATATGTTGTGACCACAACCTCATCATCTTTGGATAGCCTCTGAACTTGTTTCTTGACACTGCACCCTTGATGCGTGCACCGATAATAGCTTCTGTTACAAGAGAATTAAAAAAATGAATAAAAATAAATAACTACAAATTAATCACCTCAAATAATATCTAAAAACTTAATATAAATTTTAATTCTTAATAAGCTACATTTATGCCCCCTCTAATAAGTAAACATTATGACATAACTTCGGTCTATTTAGTTTGGTGATGCTCACGAGCCTAAGATGGCTTAAACCTTGACCTAATCTCCACCCAAAAAACCCTTATAAATTAGTGTGTAGACCGCTACATTTTTTCTTATCCCTTCTATATTATCTTACACTCCCTATTCCTTACATTTATAAATATTATAATTTTAACATCATTGACTTTAGGTTTGCTTTCAATAGAGTGCAATGCAAGGAAAGATAATGGTTGGGCTAACATAATTTCCTTTTTTTTTCACTATAACTTACATAAGATTTATGTGAAAGAATAATGATATGAATTACTTTTTTGGAAAATTTACATGTATAGCAGCCAATTATAATGCATTTCCTTATCTCAAGCCTAAACTTTAATTATTACATGATAAAAACCCTAATTTCTTATGTATGAAAAAGGTGAATTATACTATTTTCATCTTTTCATACATAGGTAAAAGTGCTTACCATGTAAAAAATAAAGTTTGGGTGTAAGATAAGTATATGCATATACAAGAATTGGGTGCTATGTATTCTTTCTTTCTTTTTATTGTTATTTAAGAAGTATTGTCAGCTTATCCTGAAACGTGGCCCGCAGGTCGGCCCAAGGGTTGACTCGTGGTCTGCGCTCTGTGTAAAAAACTCAAACGCAACAGACAGCTTTTTCAAAAAAGCGCAAACCAAATGGTTAGGCAACGTTTTCAAAAACGCCGCCGCACTTATAAGCTGCCCCAAATAGGTCCTAAGTAATATCAAGCTTCAGGTGTTATATATTTAAACACCCAAAGATTGTGGTTATGTATGTAACATGTATTGAGACCTACTCTCATATAAAAAAAAAGAAAAAAAGAAAAATCAATTGGAAGTGATAATTGTGTGGATAATATACTCATAATTAATAGAATTAGCACATACAATATTTCTTGTTTATATATATAGCAATAGCATAAATACCAAACTGATAAGATGCATGCCAAATTCAGCAACACAAATTAATAAAGCTTTCAGGATGTGATTGGCTTCTCCTAGCTTTCCACGGCAATAATGATTACATGGCAATAGCTTGTGCATGCGTCGAAGTTACACTTTGACTAGCAACAGGAAAATGATCTTCTAGAAAGTCTAAATATTTACTACCAGCTAACCTTCTTGGTCACATGTCTCCTACGCCAAACCATATGTGCTAAGCCTTAGGAAGATATTTCATTAAATTCAATGAAAAGCTTATTAAAAAACTATCTTTTAACAGTCAAAGATTCTCATTTTAGAGAAATACATGGTCCTAGAATTCATGTAGGAACATATTCTATTTATTTATTTATTTATTGTTTTGCCTCTTGAGCACCGAATATTGTACCATTGGGGATGGGATAATTTGCATGAGCAGTTACTTTCTTTGAAGAAGGGAAGTCATGCACGCAACTTATTTATAGGGAACTAACTGGTCATATTAGTTTGAATATATATAAAGTTCTGATATTTTCAAAGTCTAGTTCTACCATCATAAAGCCAGGTTCATTAAATGTAAACAGAAGAGGGTTAAGCAAGCAGAAAATCATAAAAAAGCGCGCTTTGGTTTTCTGTCTAAGGGTCTGTTTGGATATTTGCAGCTTATTGGATAATTTGCTGATAAATTAGGTTTGATGACTATTAGAAATTTTTATTTTTTTGGAAAAGTCAGATCGATGTCAGAAAGCTATCACCGCACCTAAGCTGTGGTCACTATTTTCAAAACGCATAAGTTGCCAAAATGCAATTTACCCAACTAGATCAGGTGAGTTTTTAAAACACCTCCACACCAAATAAGCTGTCCCAAACGGACCATAAGTTATGGGATTACTAATGAAGGGTTGCATTGGGATTTCTAATTTCACTTTTCTAAAGCCAAAAAAAAACATAAAATGAAGTGTTTAGGGCAAAAAAAAAATTAGAAAGAACAAGGTTCAAATGTGTTCTGATGAAGGATTTCATGAATCATTATGTTCAAATTCACGTAAGGATATATACTGATAACCTGTCACATGTTATATGCGTCCACTCAATAATTAAACCATTAATATGCATTATTGGCCTTTCATGAATATAATTCTTCAATTTAAATTCATGCAGTGATTGCTAAACCATGTTGATCACTGATACAAAAATGTATATTGTTCCTAAAAAATTAGAAAAAAATGGTGAATAAAGTAGAATAATATACCTAGGAAAGTTATTGTTCTTGACAGCTTTCTGGCCATACTTCCTCCAACGATAGCCATCATCAAGTATGTCAACTTGACTCCTCGTCTGGAAAGCGAACCGTGGCCTTCTAACCTTCTTCTCTCCCTTCTTCTTCTTCCCCCCACTAACTCCAATACTACTCCCTTTAACATCATCATCATCTCCACCGTCCATTTCAAACACCTCCTTCTTCTCTAGAGTATGCAGGTTATTCATCTGGATCGCTTCAGAATGAGAATAATTGTGATGAGCACAGAAAGTAGAGGAAGCAGATGTTATGTTATATTTCTCCATCTAGATATGTGAGAGAGGATGCAGAGAAAGGGAGGCGTAAACGGCACGTTAAATGTTAAGCGCATGGCATGATGGCTGCGCCGGCCACAACAGCGTACAGCGTTACAAAGTGGCTGAGAAGGAATTGAATAATAATGCAATTACTTTTACATATAAAGTTTGAGAAGGTTTGCATTTAGAAGATGATCATTTGAGTGACTTCAATATAAATTTTTTTAGCTTTTATTAGATTTGGTAAATTTCGAATTGGTTTATGGTTAGCAATTTATTTAAGTTCAAATCATGTCTTATGGCAACTTGATTGATCTAATATGGAAAATTATGTGTTTTAAATAGGTCATTGATTGTCTTGTCTTTTTAAAGAGGCATAATGCATAATAAGAGATAAATCTCTTAGAAATCAAGTCTACTTTAGATGTCTTGGAATTACATGGATGTCATTACTTTTATTAATTGTGTACGCATCACAGAGAAGTTGTTGGCATGTGCAATATCTTATCAAGATTATTTTTCACCGTTCTTCTTTCATTCTTGTGTCATAGTTCCATATTTTTTTTCATTATAATGAATTTATAAGTCCTCTTTGGTCTACAAATTATTTCCACACACTTGTAAAAACATAAGAGTTAAGACTTGTAAGAAGCATGCAATAATGAACTTACGTTGCAATTGAAGTTGTTCTATAAAAATAAAGATGTAATTGAAATGATATATTGAAAAATACTTTTATGACTTTAAACTTTGTTAAAGGATTTGATTTGAAACTTTCAAAGGGTCTAAGATTAACTTTGAATAGGAATTAATATTTGCTTTATTTTTGTTTGTATTTACATTTTGAAAATAAGATCGAACAGATCTCAATATTTGATTGTTTAAATAATCAAACATGATATTACAAGTAACTTCACTTTATTAATATCACTTAATAATGGGTTCAACTATTTAAACTGAGATATTTAGGACATTTGCTTGGTCTGTGAGTATACCAATCAATATTTCTCCTATTTGATCCGAAGATTAGATAGAGTTTAGATTATTTGGGTTGCTAATTTTCTATAGATGCAAGCTTCTATAATTAATTACATCTTAAGCTAATGAAATCATTTAGAAAAACTCTCGATTAAGATTAGAGTCATGTCTTCAAAGAAATTAAAGTTTAATTTTCATGATTGATTGTAAGAAATCAAATGAAAAATGTACAAAATGAAATAGTTATTTTGGAACCCAGAGAAAGAAAAGATCGAAAACCTTGAAGATACTGAGAAAATCTTAGTGACATCTCAACTAACCTATAGTTTGGCTTTACATATTTTGAAAGAGAAATTAATTTGATATTATGATCTTGACAATTTATTTAGAAATTTAAGACTTGTATCTCATGATATAAGATTGTAAAAAAAACTAGGAAAGTGAGGATCTATGTCATACTAGACGAATGATCTCAAAATCTTAAGACTAAATGCAATATTCACTAAATAAAGAAAAACATCAAAACCTAGTCTACAGAAAATAAAACACACAAGCAAACACAAAAAATAGACTTACAACCCTGCCTATAGAGGGCTGTGATCTAAACCATTTATATGCATCTTAAAACCATGAGGTCCAGTTTTAATAAATGCAGGATATGACATGTTATTGTTTATTAAGAATAATATGTCTTGCAACTTAATTATAACGATCAAGATGCCTAAGTATGAAAAGTATGCACAATGGCCTAGGACTAATTCGAGTTTATTTTTGTAACTTAAAATTAAATATTTTAAAATTCATCACACCCAACTATATTTTTTATTATTTGATTAGCATTTAGTGTCAATTGATCAATAACAAGCTATGAAATAAGAATGCATGTTCTTGATAATGAATCCACATAAAATTTATTCTAAAGGCCAATCAATATGCAGAGGCAGAACTCACTCTATAAGGCAATGGTTCTCATAGATCAAACCAATCCTTTTTATGAAATGAATGAGGGCCCAAAAATACGGAATAGAAGTTATATGTAATACACATGCCTATGAAGATCTTTTCGTGGTTATTCCTAAATCGTATTAAACTTACTGCTTTATTTTTTTTAAGTGTCATTTTTTTGTCATTTTAGAATGTGTTATGCACTAAAGTATGAATACTACAAAAATAACACATCAAAGACACAACTAAGTGTTCCAATCTTAGACCTACGTCAGACTCGCCAGTCAAAAAATGACATCTGAAGATCTTTGTTGTTTAGTTGGGGTTCATTCTTTGCATTTTGTTCATCTTCATGTGGATCATTTGGGTGATGATAGTTAATAAATATGATAAACACCCAAACTCTATAGAAGAAAGGACCCAACAAGAAAGAAAAGACTATGAAACTATAGTAACCTAGCTCAAATAAGCCCTAGGTTACTACAATAGCTCTATACAAATAAGTTAGTACATCCAAGTTCATCTATGACAACATAAAAAATGCAAGAAAACTAGTGTAACATAAACTAGCTAGCATTTATAGGAATGAATAAAAATTATTATTTACTTGTCCTAAACATTCAGTCCAGCAAAAATAATTTGCCATAATCGAACATTTCTAATAAGCAAAACATAGCAAATACAAGCATGTTTAATCCTATGATGTATATAGGTGAGTGCCTTATGACGTCTAGGGTTTTGAATAATTTAGTTAAAAAGACTTCAAATGACTTGAATTAATTTTTTGAGTTTAATACTAAATTAAATAATTTTTTGTTAAACATTTTTTGAATTTTTTAATTTAATTTAATTTATTAGAATTACTTTAATTTTGGTTTATTTTATTCATATATTCATAATAAATCCAAATGCTCTCTAAAATCCTTGAAATCATTTAGACATGTTTATAATATGATTCTAACTAATGTCAAAATTGGTCAAGCTATTCTAAGTTCATTTTAAATTTTTCATGAATTATTAAATACATTAATGAAAAATTATTTTAGAAAATAGTAAATTGAAATTAATTTTTTATATGTGAATTTCCTTTAGTTCAGTTGGCTTATGAGTGATAACCTCATTCAATTTTGACTTCTCTAGAGGAAGTTATTTTATTTTTACTTAAAGGGGTTATATTTGTAAATACCTCAATTTGATCCAAACCACTTCCATTCAAGTTAAAAGTAATTTTTATGGGTTTCCTTTTAGATAATTAAATATTTGATTCCATAGGTTGGCTTTTCTCACTTTTATCTTTTTCATATGATAAGTTGAAAGATAATAGGGATGTTTTAACATATTTGGTTAATTTAGAAATCTACCCCAAAACTACCTTTAAACTCAACAATTTTCAAATTAGCATACTATTTGAATTTTATTTATGAGTTTCAATTTTAGTCATAGTGGTTTTAAGTTATGAAAAAGCTCATTTCGAAGATTTCAAAGTAATAAGGGTATAATTATAATTTTAAAGAAAGCTACAATTATACCTTAAATCATTTTAAACTATTCAATTTTGTTATGATGCTGTTGATTAATGGATTAACCAATTTTTAGAATCAGATTAATCAATTTTTAATGTTTATTTGTTTAATTTTAGGATGTAAAGGTAAAGAGGGACATTTATGTAATTTTTGGGAAATTACATATTTACCTCTATTTACCATTCCAATTAAGTATGTTATTAAGTTTTTAATTTGTTAATTACCAAGTCTCTAAAGTTCAAATTTTAGTAATTTTATTATCTTAAAGTTTTATTTTAATGGGCCAAAAGTTAGGAGGGGGTAAATTTGTAATTTGGGAATTACAAATTTAGCCAATCTAACTTTTCCCTTAGGCCAGTTTCAATGAAATTTGGCCATTAATGAATTTTAAGGTGTTTTCATTAAGATTTTCCAACAAGGGGGTAAATTTGTAATTTGGGAATTACAAATTTAACCAATCTAACTTTTCCCTTAGGTCAGTTTCAATGAAATTTGGCTATTAATGAATTTTAAGGTGTTCTTATTAAGATTTTCCAACCTAGGATCTCTTATATGTTTAATTTGACTCTTAAGAGTATTTTTCTAATTATGTAAATTTTCAACAATTTTAACAAATTTCAGACAATTTTACTTGAATTTTTTTTTAAACTTCCAGAAAATGATTCAATCAATATTTTATTTGATTTCATTTGAATATTTCATATATTCAATATGTGGCACATTTAAGAAAATCAATATATTAACAAACCCATAATTGCACTTATAACCTTTTACAAATTCTACTAATCCAATCACAAATCTTATTACGACAAATTATTTTTAGGATACAAAATTAGATATACTGCCAAAGCACAAAAACAAAAATATCAATCAGACCTTGCTAAATGAAAAATAACAGCCCTAAGCATTTCCAGTATTTGTTACTTAAACGAATATAGTTATGATTATCAAAAGTTCTTTTACGACATCCTATAAGATGACAAAAAATCATATCTAGATATGTATTTTTATAAATTACAGAACCATACAATATTTTTTGCAGTCAAGAATTTACAAAAGTACACCCAAATGATATAACCATAGGAACCCATACACAATATGCTCTAGAAAAATTAGTTAAGTTATGTTAGCATCTTGATTTATACAAGCAAAACAAACAGTATAAAAAAATTGTTATGGTGCAAAAAAAATTGATTTACTTGCTCAGCAATGGGGCTGCTCCTCCTCTCATAACAAGTGCAATTGCTCTACAAAAACTAAAAAGAAGAAATACTATAAGAAAACACATAAAAAGCACTTTAATCCTAATAAAAGAACTTTTATAGAAAAAGAATAATAATACTAAAAAAGAAAGAGTTAATAAATGTTGGATCTGTAAACAAGAAGAATACTACACAAACAAATGACCTAAAAAAATTAAGGTAAACCATGTAACATCCGTATCAGTTATAAATGAAAATGACTTGGAAACCATCTTCAACCTTTCTGATATAGACATTGATGAAGAGCTATATGAATTATCAGATACTGAAAAAAACTTAATCAACATAAGTTTTTCAGCCAATGAAATAGAAGAATACTTATATTTTGACTAATGGAAGCAAACACAGAATCAAATATGATTAACAATAACTCTATTGAATATGAAAGATATATTAAATGATATGAACTTATAATAAAAATAAGAAAAAGAAAATTATCCCTAGGAACGAAAGACTATTTTGATATGACTATATTCCTTTGGAAGAGAAGCATACATTATAGCATTCGTCAGGGTGAACATCACATTGATATAACAAATATAGAAGGAAGAACTTGTATACCTTTGTATAACCAATAAATAAAAAAGACAGGATTTAGAATGAATTAAAAACCTTGAAAAATAAAAGCATATATTCTTTGGAGTAATTCAAATTTTAGTAAAAGCATACTTTTGTAAAGGGATTGATAGTTCTATAACTATTTGAATATATGATGACAAAATTATACATTCTAAAAAAATGCCCTAATAGAAGTTATATAAGGAAACTTACGCTATCAAAATCTAATGTTTAACTTACATCCTAACTATGGAGACAATATCAATGATTAACATTTAGATATATCCCTTACACTAAGATACAAATTATATAGAGTTAAATTAAGAAATGACAGTGTTGTTTACAATATTACTTATCAAGCTGCATATGCATATAATAATCAACATAACACTGTAGCATTTAAACCACATACTGATCCAATTCTCTTAGACCCTCTATTCTCCCATATAAGCCAAACTATTCAACCAAAAGAAATTAATGATCTCGAAATTACAACCCTCTTCAAATCTTCTCCTTAAGTTTGAAAATAAAAATTATGGAAGCCAAAGGCATCCCAAATTAAATTTCAAATAAAATAATAATCCTCTCCATACAACCAAGACATTCTCTAGATCTGAACACAAGTCGTTCTATTTTTCTTAGGCTATCTCTAACTATAAAATAATACAATAACAATCAATTATTAGTAACCGATTATTACATCTCTCCAGAAAGAAAATGCAACATTTTATTAGACATTGGATCTCATCGATCACATATAGATGAAAATTTAATATAAAAAAACCTACAAATACTGAAAGATACTCCATATATTTACCAAGATTATCTCGGACAAAAAACACTCTTGCACTCATGACGCTAATATACTCTTTGGATTTTGGGATATGAATATGCCCGAATAGACTTTCAACATTTATTCCTAACAGATGATAAAAACTCAAATCGTATATTGGTAGGAATGGATTTTCTTCAAAAATATACAATAACATTTACACATAACAATTTCAATATAGATAATTATGCATTACCACGGAATGCGATTTCATAGCTATATTGTCGTAGAATTATATATTCCTATGTATGAACTTATCCCAATACATGCTTTATGCAATACAGGAAGCGACATCACAATATGTAAAAAATTTATGATACCACCAAATATTCCAGTCCATTTAGAGGAATTATTGCTTGAAACATTTAATGGTCATAGAACCATAAATGAATATTGGACTGGTCAATTTTTTGTAATTCAATCGACTCTTCTTAGAAAACATAAATTATGGTGTACCTTAGACAATTACCCTGATCTAATCCATGGAAATAATTTTTTTAAAACATTCTTGTCATTTACTCAAACAAAAAAATGAAATTAATTTTGTAACTCCAAATAATTATCCACTGAAATGCCCTGTTATTCGAACACCAAAAATTCATTCATATTCCGTAGCCAGCGTGGTGATTATACTCTCAATCAAACCATGAAAATTGCCTTCCCACATATATTTAATATGCAGTTAAGAATATATAATACACTTTCTTCTGATAATTTTAAACTCATGGAACTTAGATCCTTTGCATCATCATTATTTGAAACCTCATTCTCTGAAAATCCCCTACAATTTTGGACTCAAGATGAGTCTGTTGCTATAATAGAACCAATTAATCCTTCACTTATCATAAGAGTACGCCTTAAGAAGTACACTTCCAAAGATAAAAAAAGAATTTCAAAATCAAATAAAAGAACTATTCGACTTTAAACTTATTGAGGCTACTATTAGCCCATATAGTAGTCCAGCCTCCCTTGTAAGAAATCATGCTGAACAATTTAGAGGAAAAGCAAGATTAGTAATTAATTATAAAAAAACTTAACGATAATACTAAATTTGATGGATATTTCTTACCAAATAAAAAGGTATTTATAAATCATATTAAAAATGTTAAATAGTTCTCCAAATTAGATTGTAAATCTAGATTTTAGTAGATAAAGATGCACCCAAATAGTATAGAATTAGGTTGGTGCAAATAAATAGGGAGATAAGTTTTGATGAGTGTAGAAAATTGGTGATTCTAGGGTGACAGGCTAGAACCTTTACCAATTTGATCTAGAGTTGGAACATGAAGCTTGGTTAGTCCTTTAGAGAGGACACAATGGGTAATCTAGAAGTGACAGGCTAGAGCCTACACAACATAACCATATCAATTAGGAACTTACTTTAGGTTAGTCGATGTTCTTTATGCACTACAAAATGATATGCTCCTATTTGACACAAAACTACTTTTTAACTTTTAAACATTTGATTCTTACACTGATTATTATCTCTTTGCAAGTGGAAATAACTTTTACATAATTTGAACTCTTCTTTATTAAACTTGAATAATATATCTGTATTTACCTGTAGCTTTGAAATATGACTTGTAGGAATTTAATAACTTTGTTTTACACCTGAATTTTATATCATAGAGTTTAAGCTGGGTTTACTAAGTTTATAAACAGTAGTTTCTTAGTCCATTCACCTTCCTTGTGGGGGTTTTAAGGAAAATCTTATATTAATTAAAATGATACGTATACTTGCATAACACCCATAGTGTGTAAACCATTAATTAAACTCTAAATTATATAACATATTTACCATACACACTATTTGCTAAAATATATTGGGCCAAGTTTTTTTGCCATCTTTTGAAAACTAAATATCTGCGTAATTGCGAGCCAGTTCAGATGGGTACATGTAGACGATTGTGGAGACAAGCTATGCTTGCTCCTAGAGAAGGTAGCTTGTTTTAATTACTTCAAGCAAGTGCTAAAGAGTATGGGCAGAGTGGATTATAGACAACACAAGGACAGATTTCACATGATGGATTGTGGAGACAAGCTATGCTTGCTCCTAGAGAAGGTGGCTTGTTTTGATTACTTCAAGCAAGTGCTAAAGAGTATGGGAAGAGTGGATTATAGCCAACACAAGGACAGATTTCACATGATGGCATGGTCAATCACCACTATAAGGAAAAGGCCTTCTTCTAGATGGAAGGAAATAAAGTGATCACTGAGTGAAGGATGGTTGAGCAGGTTTCCCATAAGAGTGAAGCAGAGAGGAGTGCATCTAAACATAGAAGAGACAAAAGTTCTCCATTGAGAGCCAGACAAGGGAGACCAGGGAGTACGAGGAATTCATCACAGCCTTGAAGAAAGAAAATGTTGAGCTTAAAGTGGCAATGGTGAAGATGATGCCTGATGATGATCACGTCAAGTGGCTTTCCCAACAAGTTTAGGTGACTATCAATTTGGATGTCGATCACTTCGTCAAGGAAGACATTGGTGGGCCGACATGATGGTTTTTAACACCCTTCTTTCAACCTTTAGAAAGACAGTGAAAAATATATGGGAGCAGCCAAAAAATTTAGGTGGTAATGATGGTCAATCGAATGCTCCTTGAGCTTCTTTTTCTCTCTCTTTTTTAACATGTACTTTTAGGAAGAAAATTTTAATTTGATTGGCTATGGCCAATGAAGTTGTATAGTCATATAGAAAATGTTATATAAATTGTTTTGCCAATGCAAAATTTTTTCTCTAGAATTGTTCCCTTACTTTCACTGTAAATTACTTTACCACTCGATTGTTGGCGATAGTTTTCATGGTAAAATCATCTACTTTTAGAGTTTTTTCTATTGAATTTGATTTATATGAATCATTTAGTGAAAGCTAATACGAGCTATGTCTCATTTTCTTGATATGGTTGCACCTTTTGTCAGGTCTTAAAAGGATCTTGTCATACCTTGTAAGGGAAACTGCCAGGACTTGTTAACAGAGCAATTTGCATCGTACAATTTATGGAGCTTATGACTACTTGGAAGGGAACCACCTCCAAATCATTTTCTTTGTTGAGTTTAGAGAATTTAGCTTTTAGATGCTCTACATTATCAGCCTTTTAGGGCTTGTCGGTCGGACGATGAAGTTATACAAATCTGGCATCTTGTGTAATTGTCAGGTTTTTCATAATTTGTACCTATGGGATAGCATGTGCTGCTGTCAATTTTTTGCTATTAATGCCCAACTTGAGTTTAACACTTCACAGGTCTCGATTAATTGGTTGGATCTACTCCTTTGGCAAACTACCTCTATTGTTGGGCTTACTAAGTTGGTCTTGTCATTGTTATCAAGGGTAATCACTGAGAATTTATATTGGGGTTATTTGTGTTACACCCTTTGTAGAGTTTTTTGTTACTATATAGGGAGCCAATTCTCGTGCTTTATCTAATTCAAGTTTGGAGATTAAGGTATTTGATGCAGGAGTGATGTGAGTCGTTCTTTATGTATTTTGCCGACTGAACGTCATTAGCATCTTTGTTGGCCATGCTACTTAGATTCAAGTTCCTCAAGTATTGCTTTCTGGTGTAGCACATGAACTCTTTGAGTTCCCTGAGTCACGATTTAACCTAGGAACATGTTAAGAAGAGTTATGTAATTTTCATAGCTAGGAAAGTATAGAATATTTGAAATGATAACATCTTTTCATTGTCAAGCTAGGTGTCAGCTGATTCCCTTGTTGGTATCGCACGAGGGCATTGTGCCTCAGTTCGGGCTGCTTCAAAACAATTTGGGGTCTATAGAATTTTATAACGGGGCCTATACCTGCATTGATTCTAGTCTATGGTTTCAATCGAGTGTTGTTGAGATGTCATTGGTCCATTTTTTGTAGAGTGGTTTTTCGTTTATGAGGAGCCTGCAATAAGATCTATGTGGTTCTTGCTTTCGAGCCAAATTCTCTCAAAAGATGAAGGAAATGTGGTTTTTCAGCTTTCGTACCTACTACTGCATAAACTCCTTGATGTATTCCATGTTGTGAATCTTTGTAACATGTCTTTTGTCTATTATTGCTCTCATTATGCTCAACACTCACTTCACCTTTGAGGATGTTGAAGCCAAATTTGTTTGGGAGGCAAACCCAAGGGATTCAAGTGTTTGAATCAAGAGAGAAAGAAAGTAAGAGTGAGACAGTGAGAAAAGAGAAGAGAGGAGTGCAAAGCGACTTGCCCTCTGAAGCAAAAATGGGTTATTTTGGGGCTCATGTGACACATTTTATATAATCAAATGTCTTTTATACATGGAGAGGGTGAAGAGCCTAAAATCCCTTTATGTAAACAGATACATGAGAGAAGGGAGATGCGAAAAACCCTATTACATGAAATGATCTCTCTATTTATAGGAGAAGGCGAGCAATGAAAAAAAAATATATTTATAACCCTGCTTTATTGGTTAGGTTGTATAGGTTATTCTAGAAAATAAACCACGGTTGGCCCAGGGTCTTGCCATTCTATGGCTTAGTCGTCTAGGGCCTAATAGGTCAATCGATCAGTTCTACCAATCGACCTTCTGGATAGGAGCCGTCTGTCAGTCGTCCCTTTAAGTATCGATGAAGGATTCTTGGAGAGGGTTGGGGAGATGGGTCCATCCGAATAATTTTGGTCGGCCAAATGAGTTTAGTAGGTCATCAGTCCTTAATTCCTGCCAACTGAGAAGACTTGTACCCTTGAGCAGAGGATGTCTTTCAGGTGTGTATCCATTGTTGGGTCGGTTCAGATGAATATTTGCTAGCGTGAACCAGTAGGTTTTCTCAGGTCCTCGAGTATCTTTTCGGTGGGTCCAACCTTGTCATGTCATTTTTTCTAGGGCTATCAAATTTCCTTTAGATTCATGCTGACAACCCTTTTGTGTACTTAATATAAAGTGATAATAATAAATAAAGAAATTATACAATGTCTTATTAGTAAAAATTTGTAAAATAAAATATTTCAATGATTTAAGATTATTATTATCAAAATTAAAACCTGATCTATCATTTCTCAATCTAAAACAAATTACACCTTAAATAACATAATTTACAGCTTCTTCCTTTTACCCAGTTTTATCACTTCAAAAAACTGAAAATTTCGATGAACATCACTCTACGAAAAGGAAACCACTAAATAAGATTTAATTACAAATGAACATTATTAGTTCTATAATCTCAATGCTCTTATGAAACTGAGGTGAACTCATGGACATCATTTAGGAGAATCTAAACTACAATAAATCAAGCAAAAAAAAAATACTGAAGTTTGCAAGTTTTCCAGGCAACGTTCTCCCAGCAATAATCAAACTATTTCAACATAACAAAAGCCTCACGGCTCTTGTCCAAGTTCATTATTCAGCAAAGTAACAGTTGTTCAGAAAAGGACAACTTATAAACAAGATTTGTAAAGTAAGAAACCCACAAGCTAAAATCCAACTAAGCACAACAAATTGATAAGGTTAGGGATTATTTGGGATCACTTTATATTTTGTTTTTTTTTTAATTTATTATTTTCAGATTATTTGGGATCACTTTATATTTTGTTTTTTTTTAATTTATTATTTTCAAAAAAAAAAAAGCATCTTTAAAAAAAAAAAAACAATCAAGACCTCTAAAAATTAATTAAAATATTTTTAAAAATAATATCTTATATTGTATTTCAAATAAAAATAAAAATAAAATAAAAATCCAAAATAAAAAAAAATCTACATCAAAAGTGATCCCAAATACATGTAAAGAAACCAAAAAGCCAAAAATTCTAAGTAGTAGTCATTAGGCAGTTTACAAATATAGAGTAAATACTGAAAATAAATGTGCCCTGAAAGAATTATTGGCCATATTGTTTACAGTCATCTCTTCTCAAAATATCACTGAAACACTATTTTATACATAGTTCAGTCTGTGACTCATTTAGGCATCTCAAATAGTTTTATAATTATAAGAATTATTACAGTGCAAATATGCCAAGAAGTTTGCACTAAGTAATGAAAGTTTATAGTTAAATTTAAGTATATTGAAACAAACTGAAGTATGGAACCGAATTAGGACTACAAAATCATTACAAGAAAAGGCAATGAACAAAAAGTCAGATGTATCCCATATTCTCAAATTAAATCTCAACAAGAGATAATGTGGTTAATGACTGATGAGTAAGAAGCATCTCACAACCAAAAAAAAAAAAATGCTTGTAGAAACTTCCTTCTCATTAAAACTTTAGGCAATAGCCCCATGACCTCCACTGAAGTGCTCAAATAGCTTAATGTTTATATAGTCATATTTTTCAAAAATAAGGAGTATAAAATATTATAGCATTATAAAGCATCATTTCATATCTCATTATTTTAAACAGGAATATAAGACTCATAATAAGCATGCTAAAGCTAATGACTAACAACCCAAATTCATGACAGTCCTAACAAAAGTAGAAAGTAGTGGTGTAAGAGTCAAGTGACAATAGTAAATTCAACATAATAAGCAAGCTGAATGAGTCGAGTAACTAACTGCAAAAAAAAAAAAAAGAAGAAGAAGAAGAAAAAAACATATTTGAAATACTTTCTTTTTAAGGTTTCTATCCTTGATCATCATTAAGGAGAAGAGAGGAGTGGAGGGGGAGTGGCTGAATAGAGAACAAAAGCTCTATAATCATTAGTGTCAGAATGATGAAGAGAATATGGATTAGGTTTAGGGTACTTCACAAATTTATAAACATATTGGACCAAGGCATGCTGGCAAGAAAATGTTTATGGGGAATTGGGCTTTGGGTCTAGGAGTATAAACGGGGTGATAATTTTTCAAGGCATTCATTTTGATCAAATGACTATTGCTAATACTTAAGAGAGAAAAAATAAGGTTATGGCTTAAGTTTTCGAACCAATTAGCAACATTATCTATAATCACAAGTGGTGCATGGAACAAGAGCAATTACCTAAAGAAATTTTCGTATCAAAATCTAGCATTGTGATATTATATATAAAAGTATTAAAATTAATACATTATTCAAAAAAACAAATTGATCAAGCATGAATCCCAATATACTTTTTTAGATTATATATTTCTAAATTTAACATCAAAACCAATCTTCCTCTAATTTTAGCAAATTTATAGCCAAATTAAATGTTTTAATAAAATGAACCTATTGACATTAAAAATGGTTTGATCTAAATCCAAATGAGCTCAAATCAAACACTTGATATATAATTAGAATGAGTAACTTACACACACACACACACACACACACCTATATATATATATATATATATATATATATATATCAAAAGAGTATTTGCACTGATCTTCTAAAATAAGAAAACAATGGAGGCAAATCCCTTGCAAAAAGGTCTTGAGGCTCATTAAAGCCGGACAAGCTAAGACAGTAGGACAAAGCCGATCGAGTAAAAAAGCGGATAAGAAAATGACTAACTAATTCAATTGCATGTACAAGTCATTCGACCGTAAACGAGACATGAGTGAGCTCTTCTGGAAAACTGACTCAGTACAGTAGCCTATCTCGCAGTGGAGCCTACCGACCGAGCTGACTCAATCGAGCCAAGTTTACTATTCTTAGCTGATCAAGCTAGAAGGCAACCAAACCTAAAGTTGTCACTTATAAAATACCATAAACACCCCAGTATAGACTCTCTCCAAATGGGAGGAAAGTGTAAAATATATCAATATTATACTTCAACCTCTATAAAAAAGGGTGACATATGTCAATTTTATGTAATTTCTCCTGCTTTTTACCCTACATTTTACATGTTAGTTTTACTAATTTATCACAGATTTACACATGTGGAAGGTTTTTGTTGATGTTGTGAAGATTACATGTAGCTGATACTTGTCATTTGGAACTAGAAAACCCAACTTAAAAAAAAGTTTAAAGTGGTATGACCTCGCCTGAAAGCTGTGTGACCACGCAAAAGTATGGACACTAGTGGAATGACCACACAATAAATGGGGCGTGACCACGCTGAACTTTCAGATGGGTGGTGTGAGCACGTCGAGATTGGGCTTGTCCATTTCACCCCATTTTAAAAGCTAGCATGAACGCGCCACTTTCCGACATGACCACATAAATGGAGCAGGAAATCTTTTTAGAAAGAAATTTTCATACAAAATTCATGAATTAAGCTATGAAAACGTTCCTTATGGAATAAGAAGAGATTTTGATGACTGGAGGTTAAGAAAAGGAAAGATTTTGAATATAGAAAGCTCTTCCCTTAGATTTTCTTCCTCTCCTTGGGTTGAAACCTTGAGGGATTGAGTTTTCACTTCTTTGTCTTGTGATGTCTCTAGAGAGCTTTGTATAAGAGGGAGAGATTCTACTCTTGTGGAGAAGACAAGCTTTTATTGTAATTTTAACATTTCCTTATGTTTTGCAATGAAGATCTACATAGTATTCTTATATATTGCTTTCTGAAATATTTTTCTTGGGATAAACTCTTTTTGTGTCTCTGTGATGTAGGGTTAGTAGTTTTATTGTGGTTTTCTGAAATATTTTTCTTGTAGTGTTTCTCCATGCTTGCATGTCCTTATAATTTTAGTTAAACTCTGGATTTCATTTGCTCATAGTCTAGCCAACTAGAATATTAAAATCTTTCGTGAGGCTATGACTTCTAACCGTTACATAATGGAACGAAAAGGTTAACCACAGAATCCTAAGAGGATAAACATATTCCACTAGTATACAACAACCTTTATAAGGGATCACAAACATCTTGGGAAACACCATAAGGTTAAACAAAATTTAAACTCAAGGGTTTCTAATTCCTTTTTTGACCTAGACATAGAAACTGGTTGATAACTATCACACAGGAAAATACTTTGAAACACCACAAACCACCAAGATAACTGAAATACAGAGGCACAAACCTCATCACACTTGAAGGACATCTGAGATTTTTCTCCGCTCTCTGTTTTCTGTCCTCTCCAATCTGATTTTGTTTTTATAGAAGGATTTAAACATCTTTTGAGATCACGTCAAGCTATGTTCAAAAGATTAGTAAATTAGAGAATTTTGTAGGAATAATTGTTTAAACCTTTCCTTGTGGGATCGATACGCGGGCTATTTAACTTCATATTACTTGACATGTATAATTGTGATATGTGGCAAACTTACTTCAAGATAAGTTTTGGTGTGTCATGTTTTTGGCACTGTTATCAAGGAAATGCGTTAAAAATTATTCTTATTTGTGGAGAAATTTAGTTGATAAGCTTAGGATCTAGGTTTGACACTTCTTTTTTCTATTTTTTATTTTTGTTTATTATTTCTGTTAGTGCATCTATATTGTTGTGGTGTTTTTGTGCAGGTGCTGAAAAAGATTTAAAACCTGAAAAAAATAATAAAGCCAAAATGCTAAAAAAAGATTTTGTTTTTCTTTCTTTTATGTGATGCATGTTTTGTATAATTGTTTGTTGACTGAGCCGTGTGGGTCTCATGATTGTCTGTTTGTTTAGAGTCTGTCAAGCTTGTTGTAAGAATATTATTGTACTTATTTGTTTCTATGCAAGGGGGAGTTGAGTTTGACATTGCCATTTTTGACCTAGAAATTGATGGAACCTTCAAACGCCTTATGTGAGGGCCTTCGATGGTGTAGATTTTACAAATATTTTTAATGATTTGGACTCAAGACATATCTCCAAAGATAGTTTGTTTTTTAATTTATACGATAATTTTTATAATTCTCTATGATCTCTTCTCGCTTTTTTCCTTTAATTTTCTTATTCTTGCTTCTAGTTTTTTCTATATCATCTTCCATAATTAAGGAATTCTTCATACTTTTCCGCCTATAGATTGTACTAAAATATTAGGGTCCATTATGTTTCCGCCTGAGTTTTTAAAGTAATGTTATCTTGTTTTGATGTTACCTACTCTAGGGTTAAAACCTCTGGTTCATCTTGCACCTTTCTTAGTGGATTTTTAGAGAAATTTAAGGCTCAACAAGATCTCTCAGGTCCTTCACTCACAGACCAAAACCTTCTGTAAATACATATGAGATTCAAAGCACAACATTAGTTCATTTCTTACACTATGCGTAGCTAGAGAGGATAAAATCAAAATCAAAATAAAACATTTATTTAAACAAACTGGAAGAATAAAACATAATAGCCCATAGTATTTTAAAACAAAATTACAGATATGGAGCGGGAATATCTTATTTAGCCGTAGTGGACAAAAGACAATTTAATTACAACTAGTGAGAAAGAAGAAGATATATCTTATTTAGCCGTAGTGGACAAAAGACAATTTGATTACAACTAGTGAGAAAGAAGAAGATAAATAAAAGGAAGAAGAAGAGAGATAATTCCTTTATGCTCCATCATACTCTATTTAAAGACTACTGGCTCTCATCTTCATAATTGCTAGTGCAGAGACTAATTTGAGCTAGAAATGAAGCTCCAATAATTGTACGAATTATGAATAATTTTCTTGAAAAGGTGCTGGATCTCTACGTGGCATGGATAATGGTCTGCGTAGAATAATTTGAGCTGCAAGATGCTTTAATAATTGTACTGCACTGTTGGTGTGGAGGATAATTTTGGAAGTATTCCTTCATAGTTGTTTGTACGTCTAGATGCTTTTACCTTTACAGTTGTATTTCATTATTCCTGACTTCAAGTTTTTTACGTACTCCCTGCAATGTGTCTTTCTTCTTGCAATACATACATTTGTGTATTTTTTTTCTTTTTGTAAATTTTGACAAAATATTTCTTTCATTTCCTTACTTACAACTGCATTATTTGTACTGAGGATAAAAATCTATTTTCTATACATTCTTTCATGCATCTTCTTTGTAGGTTGTTTACAGTAGTATATTATAATATTCGTTGCATCTATTTTCTTTGTTTCATTCCATATCTGATATAAATCTTCAACAGTTGTTCTGTGGAATAATTTTGAAGGTTTAAATTTAGGAGTGTACAGTTCACTACTGATTCTGAGTTGTATAAGAGAAACTACTCTTAAATCATGATAAGTTTGATGAAGTCTAATACATAAATTTCAATGCTTAACTACTTAATGGAAAGTATCTACAATAGCAAATTTAGGTTTCGGTAATTCTTTGAGAAGACTTTCATCTTCTAAATATACAATTCTAATTAATCCACATTTATATAATTATGAGATGAGTTTTGGATCAATATTTTCAAAAATATAAACAACCTGTTATTTTCCTGCAATATGGAAATAGATTTTTGGGTTAATTCTATCTTCAAAAAGAGATAGTTGCTGCCATTCATCAACGATATCCGTTATTTTCATTTCTAGAAATATCCTGTAATATTTTGGCTATCCTGTAATATTTTGGCATAAATATTTTGGCATAAGTAAGCATCTTTTCTGAAGATGGTTCTCCTTTTATAGTAGATTCCTATAATTCACTTTTAACGAAGACTCTTTTTCTTTGGATTCTTCCTTTGTAATTCAAAGATTTGCAAAATCTCTTATATTTCTTAATTCAGAGAATGAAGGTAGATCAGATAATTCTTTATTTTTCTTAATTCTCTTAAAACATTGTCGGCAAGAGCAATCCCATGTTTTAATTTCCAATTTTCTAGATCAACAATCTCTAAGTAATTATTTAAGTTTGCATTAGAATTTTCTTCAGGCTCACTGGTTATTTCATATGCTCCATACTTTCAATATCCATATTTATGTCCTGCATAATTTTCTTGTCAGTATATCAACTAAAGCATTTTTATTCCCCTCATTGTATTCTGCATCAAAAGTATAAGCAGAAAACTAACTTTGTCATCTAATTAATCTTTTATTTGGTAAAGAGTTTATAATTTTTCCATTAATAAATGAAATTGCAGTTTTATTATCTATTCTAATTAAAAATGTTTCATTGAAGAACATTTCAATTTTTTTAATGCTTTTTTTATTGTTAATAATTCTTTTTCATTAATATAATACTTCTGTTCAGGAATATGTAGATGTATGTTCCTGAACTACATCGACATAGGAGTTTTGTATTGTTACTTCTGGCATTTAAAATTACTCCCCATGCTATCTTGGAACTATCTGTTTCTATAATTAAGTAATCTCCAAGTATAGGTAAATGTAATTTTGAAAACTTTTTACATAATTCTTTGATTTGATATAGGGTTTTTTCATCTTTCTCATCCCAATACCAATATATATTCTTTTTCAACTTCTTTTGTAAAGGGGCCCTTAATTCTATGAGATTTTTAACAAACACCTCCACATAATTAATTCATCTTAGAAACCGCTACAAATCTTTCTGGTTATTTATTTGTTTTAAATGGTCTATTTTTGTTAATATATGTTCTTGTTACTCGATGAATCCTAAATCTATTATAATTCCTAGGAATTCATAGTATTTATTAAGAAGACGACTGTTTTCTTACTTAACACTATCCCATGTTTTTGATCTTTCTGAGAGAACAAGGTTAAGTGATTCAAATGCTCAGTAATTGTTTGATTAAATGTGATAATTCTCGGAAAATAGTATCAATATGTCTTTGGAATATTTGCAGGCATTTTTTAATTGGAAAGACATTGCATTCCATTGATTTAGTTTTTGTGGTGTACTAAATGCAGTCAATTATATACTATTTGGATGCATCATTATCAGTCAAAATCTAGATTTACAGTCAAATTTAGAGAACCATTTGGCTATTTTAAAATTATTAATTAATATTTCTTTGTTTGTTAAGAAGTAGCCATCGAATTTAGTGTTATCATTAAGTTTCTTATAATTAATTACTAATCTTGCTTTTCCTCTAATTTCAACATGATTTCCTACTAGGAAGGCTGGGCTACTATGAGGACTATTTCTTGGTTTGATTAATTTAAGATGTAATAATTCTTGTATTTGAACTTGGAATTCTTTTTTATCTTCCTAAGTCTACTTCATTAGCTTAACTCTTATAATAAATGTAGGGTTAATTAGTTCAATTATAGCCAGTGGTTTGTCTTTTTTCTAAAATTGTAAAGGAATCTCATAAAAGCATTTTTTTTCCTTTGCAAGTTTGTTATTTAAACCATAATTTTCTTAAAATCCCTTACAATTCTGAAAACAGGACGAACCGTTGGCTATAATTGAACAAATTAACCCTACACTTATTATAAGAGTTAGACAAATGAAGAACTTCAGAAAATAAAAAAGAATTCCAAGATCAAATACAAGAATTATTACATCTTCAATCAATCAAACCAAATAATAGTCTCTATAATAACCCAACCTTCCTAATAAGAAATCATGCCAAACAAATTAGAGGAAAAGCAAGATTAGTAATTAATTATAAGAAACTTAATGATAATGCTAAATTTGATGGCCACTTCTAAACAAACAAAGAAATATTAATTAATCATATTAAAACAACCAAAGTGTTCTCTAAATTAGACTGTAAATATGGATTTTGATAGATAATGATGCATCCAAATAGTAGAGAGTTTACTGCATTTAGTACATCACAAGAAAATTGTCAATGAAATATAATGTTTTTCGGATTAAAAAATGCCCCGCAAATATTCCAAAGATGGATGGATACTATTTTTTGAGAATAATCAAATTTCTTTCTCATATATGTAAATGATATATTGATATTTAGTCAAACCAATACGAAACATTTGAAACACTTTAACCTTGTTCTCTCAGAAAGCTCAAAATCATGTGATATCGTTAAATAAAAAAAAACGTCTTCGTAACAAATACTATTGAATTCCTATGACTTATAATAAATAGAAGGATCCATCGAGTTATAAGAACACATATTAACAAAAATAGACCATTTTAAACAAATAAATAACAAAAAGATTTGCAGCAATTTCTAGGATGTATTATTTATGCAGAAGCATTTGTTAAAAATATCACAGAATTAAGAGCCCCTCTATAAAAGAAATTGAAAAAGAATATATCTTGGTATTGGGATAAGAAAGATGAAAAAACTCTATATAAAATTAAATAACTATGTAAAAAACTTCCAAAATTACATTTACCTATACCTGGAGATTACTTAATTATAGAAATAGATAGTTCCGTGATAGCATGGGAACAATGTTAAAAGCCAGACGTAACAATATTGAACTCCTATATAGTTTAGAAACATGCACCCCCAACGAACAAAATTGTCATATTAATGAAAAAGAAATATGAGAAACAAAAAAAGCAATAAAAAAATTTGAAATATTCCTAAATGAAACATTTTCAATTAGAACAAATATAAAAATTGTAATTTCTTTTATTAAAGGAAAAATTATAGACTCTTTACTAAATAAAAGATTAATTAGATGACAAAGTTAGTTTTCTGCTTATGCTTTTGATTTGCATTGAAGGGAATAAAAATTCTTTAGCTGATATACTGACATGAGAATTATGCCGGAAATAAATATGAATATTGAAAGTATATGAAATAACCAACGAGATTGAAGAAAATTCTAATACAGGCTTAAAAAAATACTTAGATATTATTAATCAACAAATTTGGAAATTAGATTGTGTGATTGCTCTTGCCCCTGCAACGTTTTAAGAGAATTAAGAAAAATTACGAATTATTTGTTAGGAGAAATACCAAAAGGAGATATACCTTCAATCTCAGAATAAAGAAAAATTAGAGATTTTGCAAATCTTCGAATTACAAAAGAAGAATCCAAAGAAAAAGAGCCTTCCTTAAAAGTTGAATTACAAGAATCTACAACAATAAAAGGAGAACCATCTTCAGAACCATCTTCAGAAAAGATGCTTACTTATGCCAAAATATTACAGGATACTTCTACTAAGAAAATAACAGATGTCGCTGAAGAATGACAACAACTATCTCTTTTTCAAGATAGAATTAACATGCAAATCTATTTCCATACAGCAGGAAAATACCAGGTTATTTATATTTATGAAATTCTGATCTAAAACTTGTGTCGGAATTATATAAATATAGATTAATTATAATTATATATTTAGAAGACGAAAGTCTTCTCAACGAATTACCTAAACCTATATTTGATGTTGTAGATAATTTCCATCAAGTAGTTAAGCATTGGAATTTATATATCAAACTTCATCAAACTTATCCCAAATTAAGAGGAGGAGTTGTTTGTCTTACACAACTTAGAATCAATAGTGAACCTTACACTCCTAAATATAAACCTTCAAAATTATTTCAAAGATCAACTGCTGAAGATTTCTATCAGATATGGAATGAAATAAAGAAAATAGGTGCAACAAATATTTGGGTATACTATTGCTCAGAGAAACTATTTATTTACAATCACTGTAAACAACCTTTAAAGAAGATGCACGAAATAATATATTAAAAATGGATTTCTATCCTCAGTAAGAACAATACAGCTGTAAGTAAATAAGTGAAAGAAATATTTTGTCAAAAATTACATAATGAAAAAAAATACACAAATGTATGTATTTCCAAAAGAAAGACACTCTGTAGGGAATACATGACAAACTCGAAGCAAGGAATAATGGAATACAACTGTAAAGGTAAAAGCATCTATACGTACCAACAATTATGAAGTAATATTTCCAAAATTATCCTCCACCAACGACAATGCAACACAATTTTTAAAGCTTCTTCCAGCTCAAATTATTCTATGCAGACCATTATCTATGCCATGTGGACATCCACCGCCTTTTTAGAAAAATTATTCAAAATTCGTACAATTATTGGAGCTTCTTTTCTAGCTCAAATTATTCTCTGCACTAGCAATTATGAAGACGAGAGCCAGCAGTCTATAAATAGAGTATGTTGGAGCAAAATGGAATCATCTCTCATCTTCTTCCTTTTATTTCTCTTCTTCTTTCTCTCTAGTTATAATCTACTTATGTCTGCTGGCCGCTACGGCTAAATAAAATCTTCCTGCTCCATGTCTCTAAGTTTGTTTTAAAATAATATGGGCTATTATGATTTGCTCTTCCAGTTTGTTTAAATAAATGTTTATTTTTATTTTGATTTTATCCTCTCTAGCTATGCATAGTGTAGGAAACTAAAAAATGTTGTGCTTTGAATATCTAAAGTACTTACATAAGGTTGTGGTCTGTAAAAGAACTGAGAGATCTTGTTGAGCCTTAACTTTCGTTAGAAATTCTTAGAGAAAGGTGTAAGATGAACAAGGGATTTTAAGGTAAACCCCTAGTGTGCTCAACATCAAAATAAGAAAAATACTTTAAACCCTCAAGCGAAAGCATAATGGACCATAATATTTTAGAACAAACTATATGTGGAAGAGTAGGAAGAATTCATTAATTATGGAAGATGATATAGAAAAACTAGAAATAGGAATAAGAAAATTAAAGGAAAAAGTAAGAAGTGATATTAAAGGATTAGAAGAATTATCATATAGATTAAAAAATAAACTATCTTTGGAGAATTGTACTGAGTCCGAATCATTAAAAATATCTAAAACATTTACACCATCAAAGGCTCGTAAAATGGTATAAGAGCCTGACGATCAGTAGGTTGATAGATATATATGTCCAAAACATATTAATTGCTTATCCACACCTTCATGGACTTATGCTTCTAATTTTTCTTTTTATGAATCTCAAATGAGAGAAGAAACAGAGCTAAAAAGGCAATTACTTCTAGAAGAACTTAGAGAAAGTATGTCTGACAATTTCAATGTTGAATAAATTCTATCTCGAGCAAGAATTTAACAGAATTTGTGAATTACTTCAAATAAATAAAAAAATAAACAATTAGAATTATTTCAAAAAGAATAAATCTTTCATATAAAATCTCCATTAGGAAATTCAAATGAATGAATTATAATAAGATGCATGATTTTGAAACAGCAAGTTGAATTAGAAGTATACTCATAAAGTATATCTAATGAATTGGTTAGTATATGGAATCAAACCAAAACCAGTTAGAAAAATCAAACTTTTCAAAAATATAGTCCAATCCAAATATAAGAAGTTGGAAAATATAGAAAGTACTTCTATTATACAAGAACTAATAATAAGACTCATTCAAAACCAACAAGTACTAAAGAGAAATATAGCTACTGTGCTATTCATGCTGAATGTTGTATTTTAGAAAAATTCACAGCCAACCCAGAAAGTCTAGGTTGGACAAATAAATATAGCTCTTCAAGAGTATACAGGGAGCCATCCATATCAATGAAATTATTTCAATAGATGAACCATCTCCTTTTGAGAATAAGATAAAATATTTAATTAATATTTTAATTGAATATCAATTCATGGCTACTTCCGTTAATTACCCGTCAGTTGATACTCCTTCCTCATCTAATAGTCATTCTATAGGATTGCCTTCTACATCAAATACAAATGAGGCTAGTACAAGTCAAAATACAAGCTCTTACCTTCTTTACTTACCACCTAAAATTAAACATATTCCTACGCTTAGATCTAATAAAATAGAAACTAGAAAGAAAGAAAAAAACATGAACCTATAAGCGAACATGACTTTAATTTAAACATTGATTGTAGTAAAAATATTAATGAAATAATTGATAAATGAGTAACTGAAAATAACATAGCCATATATAACTATAATATAAAAGGAGAAGATATTTTTGGGTTCTTAGAAAATACACTTACTCGAATCGTCAAAAAATGGTTCATTGGACTAAAAGATGATCAAAAGCAAAGTATTTGAGAAACATGTTTAGGAGAAAGAATTATGGGTACACTTGGCAATGACTAATTATTTATGGAGATTATATAAAAAGTGAATTTTTAGGATATAAAATTAGATATAGCACTGAAACAAAAAAACCAAAATATCAAACTGATTTAACAAAAGAAAAAAAAAAACAACACTAAGCATCTGCAATATATGTTACTCAAACAAATATAGTTGTGACTATCAAAAATATTTTTATGACATTTTAGTCGATGATAGACTGTTATATTTAGGCATGTACTTTTACAAATTACTTGAACCATATAATATTATATTGAGCTAAGAATTTATAAAAATACATCAAAATTACATAACTTTAGGAAGTCAAATACAATATGCTTTAGAAAAAATAGTTGAAGCATGTCAGCTTATAGATTTACATAAACAAAATAAACAATATAAATAATCACTATGCTATGAAAAATAACACTTAGAAGCTCAACAATGGGGCTGCTCTGCTCTTCTTCCCATAATAATTGCAATTTCTCTACAAAACATAAAAAGAAAAAGTTCTTAAAGAAAATACAGAAAAAAACAATCTAATCCTAGTAAGAGAACTTTTAGAAAAAAGATATTAATAATAATATGAATATTAAGAAAAATAAATGTAGGATTTGTAAATAAGAAAGAAAATATGTGAACAAATGTCCTCAAAGAAATAAGGTAAGCCATATGAAATCTGTAGCTGCTGTTATAGACGAAAATAACTTAGAAATCATCTTTAATTTTTCTGATATAGATAGTGAAGAAGAAATATACCAATTATCAGAAATGGAAGATAATTTAATAAATATAAGTTACCCAGACAATGAGATAGATGAATATTTATACTCTGACTAATAGAAGATAACCCTTACTCAAATATAATTAATGATAATTCTATTGAATACGAAAGACATGTTATTATATGAAAAAGCTTACAATAAAATACAAAAAAACAAATTATCTTTAGGAACAAAAGCCTTCCTTGAAATGTCAATTTTCTTATGGAGAAGAAGTATATATTATAGTATTTGACAATGTGAACATCCTATTGATATAACAAATACATAAGGGTGAACTTGACTACCTCTATATAAGTAACAAATAAAAAGCAAGACTTAGAAAAAATAAAAACCCCACAAAAATATAAACATATTTCTTTGGAGGAATTCAAATTTTAATTAAGGCATACTTTCGTAAAGGAATTGGTAGTCCTATAACTATCTGGATATACGATGACGGAATTGTACATTCTAAAAAAGATGTCTTACTAGGAGTTATACAAGGAAATTTATGCTATCAAACCCTAATGTTCAAATTACACCCAAATAAAGTTGTTAATATCAATGATCAACCTCTAGATAGATCTGTAACTCTAAAACACAAATTAGAAAAGTAAAATTAAGTGAATGAAGTGTTTTCTATTACTTATCAGATCGCATATGCCTACAGTAATCAACATAATACCATAGATTTCAAGCCACATACAGACCCATTCCATTTAGATTCACTCTTTTCTCATATAGAACTGACAATTTAGCGTGTGTCGGCACTATTTTTGGTGTGGGATTTGCCCGTAAGAAGCTGTCGGTCATCGGAATTGAAATCTCGTTGCCCGCTTCGGAAGGACGTTTTAAAAATTTTTATTTTTGAAAAGATGAAGTCAAACGGACCCCATAATTTTCATAGTTTAGATGAAAGAGCGCTTTACCTAAAATCCTGTATCTATCCCGAAGGATGAACACAAGAATTGAGGGTAAGGCTCGATCAAATAAACTAAAGAAAGTTATGACATCTGTTTGGTCTACGAAACTAATGTATTGGCCGACAAATTCCCCTATTTAATATAAGGAATTAAATAGGGTTTATATTATGCTG